>NC_069508.1:180194458-180484458 GCF_027579735.1 Bombina bombina | reverse complement strand
ATACTATTTATTATAGGGTTAGTGAGGCGGATTAGGGGTTAATAACTTTATTATAGTAGCGGTGCGGTCCGCTCGGCAGATTAGGGGTTAATAAGTGTAGGCAGGTGGAGGCGACGTTGAGGGGGGCAGATTAGGGGTTAATAAATATAATATAGGGGTCGGCGGTGTTAGGGGCAGCAGATTAGGGGTACATAGCTATAATGTAGGTGGCGGCGCTTTGCGGTCGGCAGATTAGGGGTTAATTATTGTAGGTAGCTGGCGGCGACGTTGTGGGGGGCAGATTAGGGGTTAATAAATATAATACAGGGGTCGGCGGTGTTAGGGGCAGCAGATTAGGGGTACATAAGTATATCGTAGGTGGCGGTCCGCAGATTAGGGGTTAAAAAAAATTAATCGAGTGGCGGCGATGTGGGGGGACCTCGGTTTAGGGGTACATAGGTAGTTTATGGGTGTTAGTGTACTTTAGAGTACAGTAGTTAGGAGCTTTATAAACCGGCGTTAGCCCAGAAAGCTCTTAACTACTGACTTTTTTCTGCGGCTGGAGTTTTGTCGTTAGATTTCTAACGCTCACTTCAGACACGACTCTAAATACTGGAGTTAGAAAAATCCCATTGAAAAGATAGGATACGCAAATGACGTAAGGGGATCTGCGGTATGGAAAAGTCGCGGCTGAAAAGTGAGCGTTAGACCCTTTTTTGAGTGACTCCAAATACCGGAGTTAGCCTAAAACCAGCGTTAGGAGCCTCTAACGCTGGTTTTCATGGCTAACGCCAAACTCCAAATCTAGGCCTGTGTGTGTGTATATATATATATATATATATATATATATATATGCATGTTTATATACTGTGTGTGTGTGTGTATATATATATATATATATATAATTTATGATTTCTTGGCCATTTTTCAGAGAATATGAATTCTGACCAAATTTCTTGTGCCTTTGTTGCTCACACATCCCCAAAACATCAGTGATCCACCTCCGTGTTTCACAGTAGGAATCGTGTACCTTTCATCATAGGCCTCGTTGACTCCTCTCCAAATGTAGCGTTTATGGTTGTGGCCAAAAAGCTCAATTTTGGTCTCATCACTCCAAATGACTTTGTGCCAGAAGGTTTGAGGCTTGTCTCTGTGCTGTTTGGCGTATTGTAAGTGGGATACTATGTGGCATTTGCGTAGTAATGGCTTTCTTCTGGCGACTTGACCATGCAGCCCATCTTTCTTCAAGTTCCTCCTTATTGTGCATCTTGAAACAGCCACACCACAAGTCCTGTATTTCACCTGAAGTTATTTGTGGGTTTGTCTTTGCATCCTGAACAATTTTCCTGGCAGTTGTGGCTGAATTTTTAGTTGGTCTACCTGACGGTGGTTTGGTTTCAACAGAACCCCTCATTTTCCACTTCTTTATTAGAGTTTGAACACTGCTGATTTGCATTCTCAGATCTTTGGATATCTTTTTTTATCCCTTTCCTGTTTTATACAGGGAGTGCAGAATTATTAGGCAAATTAGTATTTTGACCACATCATCCTCTTTATGCATGTTGTCTTACTCCAAGCTGTATAGGCTCGAAAGCCTACTACCAATTAAGCATATTAGGTGATGTGCATCTCTGTAATGAGAAGGGGTGTGGTCTAATGACATCAACACCCTATATGAGGTGTGCATAATTATTAGGCAACTTCCTTTCCTTTGGCAAAATGGGTCAAAAGAAGGACTTGACAGGCTCAGAAAAGTCAAAAATAGTGAGATATATTGCAGAGGGATGCAGCACTCTTAAAATTGCAAAGCTTCTGAAGCGTGATCATTGAACAATCAAGCGTTTCATTCAAAATAGTCAACAGGGTCGCAAGAAGCGTGTGGAAAAACCAAGGCGCAAAATAACTGCCCATGAACTGAGAAAAGTCAAGCGTGCAGCTGCCAAGATGCCACTTGCCACCAGTTTGGCCATATTTCACAGCTGCAACATCACTGGAGTGCCCAAAAGCACAAAGTGTGCAATACTCAGAGACATGGCCAAGGTAAGAAAGGCTGAAAGACGACCACCACTGAACAAGACACACAAGCTGAAACGTCAAGACTGGGCCAAGAAATATCTCAAGACTGATTTTTCTAAGGTTTTATGGACTGATGAAATGAGAGTGAGTCTTGATGGGCCAGATAGATGGGCCCGTGGCTGGATTGGTAAAGGGCAGAGAGCTCCAGTCCGACTCAGATGCCAGCAAGGTGGAGGTGGAGTACTGGTTTGGGCTGGTATCATCAAAGATGAGCTTGTGGGGCCTTTTCGGGTTGAGGATGGAGTCAAGCTCAACTCCCAGTCCTACTGCCAGTTTCTGGAAGACACCTTCTTCAAGCAGTGGTACAGGAAGAAGTCTGCATCCTTCAAGAAAAACATGATTTTCATGCAGGACAATGCTCCATCACACGCGTCCAAGTACTCCACAGCGTGGCTGGCAAGAAAGGGTATAAAAGAAGAAAATCTAATGACATGGCCTCCTTGTTCACCTGATCTGAACCCCATTGAGAACCTGTGGTCCATCATCAAATGTGAGATTTACAAGGAGGGAAAACAGTACACCTCTCTGAACAGTGTCTGGGAGGCTGTGGTTGCTGCTGCACGCAATGGTGAACAGATCAAAACACTGACAGAATCCATGGATGGCAGGCTTTTGAGTGTCCTTGCAAAGAAAGGTGGCTATATTGGTCACTGATTTGTTTTTGTTTTGTTTTTAAATGTCAGAAATGTATATTTGTGAATGTTGAGATGTTATATTGGTTTCACTGGTAAAAAATAAATAATTGAAATGGGTATATATTTGTTTTTTGTTAAGTTGCCTAATAATTATGCACAGTAATAGTCACCTGCACACACAGATATCCCCCTAAAATAGGTATAACTAAAAACAAACTAAAAACTACTTCCAAAACTATTCAGCTTTGATATTAATGAGTTTTTTGGGTTCATTGAGAACATGGTTGTTGTTCAATAATAAAATTAATCCTCAAAAATACAACTTGCCTAATAATTCTGCACTCCCTGTAGAGTTCAACTACCTTTTTCCCACTGATCCTTTGACAATTCTTTTGCTTTCCCCATGACTCAGAATCCGGAATCGTCAGTGCAGGCAGCACTGGATGAAAGATGCAAGGGTCTGTCAGGAGTCCAGAAACTCATTGACCTTTTATACACACACTCTAATTGCAAGCAAACAGATCACAGGTGAGGATGGCTACCTTTATTATCCATTCAAACCCCTTTGTGACAACTTGTGTGCATGTTATCAGGCCAAAATCACCAGGGTATGTAAACTTTTGATCAGGGTCATTTGGGTAGTTTCTGTTGTCATTATGATTTAAAAAGAGTAAACACAGTTGATTGATAATAAATGGCTTCAGCAAAACACTAACCATGAGTGAAAGAAAAGTTTTTGTGTTATCATTCATATTCTCTGAAAAATGGCCAAGAAATCATAAATTCTGCCAGGGTATGTAAACTTATGAGCACAACTGTGTATGTATATATATATATATATATAGGTACCATATTTTGTAAATCTGAGTCATATATACAGTTAAATTGATTAATAATAAATTATTTCCTATGTAACTATTAACTAAAAATCTGTTTATGACCTAATTTTACTTTGAGGTGCTATCTTTAGCATTAGTGTGAGTATAATGTAATGTAGCCCATGGCTAATCCTGCCATTAGTGACTGCTCCTCAGTACAAGAGGTTTGGGGGCCCCTGTCTTTATACAGATCCTGCATACGTGTCACTCTTGATGTGAGTCTGTTGGATCCCCTACAAATGGTGTCATCACCTTGCAGAGTTACAGACGGATCTGACAGAAGCTGTTCTCTATAGGGCTGTGTTTGTGCAGATGACACCATCTATGACTCACACACCTGCAAGGCATTCTGTGTCTCTCAACAAGCCGTCTGTTCTGGCTGCTTTATAGAGGGATATGTATGTGTGCAGACTACTGAATCCCAGGGCCACACAGAGAGATGAACACACGGCATACACAGAAGCCACCCCACACATGACTGAATCACCTGGTATGTTAGCAGTTGTATGTGAGCATGACGTTACGCCTGACCCTCATCTGGAATATTCATTACATAGCTATTCTTTTTTTTTATACTTTTACTAGACATTAAAGGGATATGAAACCAACATTTTTTCTTTTATGATTCAGATAAAGCAGCTATTTTAAACAACTTTCTAGTTTTACTTCTATTATCAATATTTATTTGTTCTCGTGGTATCTTTTGTTGAAAAGCAGTGACATATGCTTAAAGGGACACTGAACCCAAATGTTTTCATTTGTGATTCAGATAGAGCATGGAATTTTAAGCAACTTTCTAATTTACTCCTATTATCAATTTTTCTTTGTTCTCTTGCTATCTTTATTTGAAAAAGAAGGCAGCTAAGCTTTTTTTGGTTCAGACTCTGGACAGCACTTTTTTATTGGTGGATGAATTTATCCACCAATCAGCAAGAAGAACCCAGGTTGTTCAAAAATGGGCCGGCATCTAAACTTACATTCTTGCATTTCAAATAAAGATACCAAGAGAATGAAGAAAATTTGATAATAGGAGTAAATTAGAAAGTTGCTTAAAATGTCATGCTCTATCCGAATCACAAAAGAAAAAATGTGGGTTCAGTGTCCCTTTAAGAGAAGGCCCATTTCTGGAGCACTATATGGTACTAACAAAAGTCACTAACACTCACACACTAACACACACACAAATACATTTACTCTTTCACAGACAGACACTGACAAACACATACACACTCCCACACTAAGACACACACACAGACACACTCCCACACTAAGATACACACACAGTCACACTCCCACACTAAGATACACACACAGACACACTCCCAAACAAAGATACAGACACACTCCCACACAAAGATACACACACAGACACACTCCCACACAAAGATACACACACAGACACACTCCCACACAAAGACACACACACAGACACACTCCCACACAAAGACACAGACACACTCCCACACAAAGATACACACACAAACACACTCCCACACAAAGATACACACACAAACACACTCCCACACAAAGACACAGACACACAAAGACACACACAGACACACTCCCAAACTAAGACACAGACACACTCCCACACAGACGCACACACACACTCCCACAAAGACAGACAGACTTCCAAACAATGATAGACACACAGACACACATAAAGACAGACACACTCCCACACAAAGATACACACACAGACACACCCACACAAAGACAGACAGACTCCCAAACAATGATACACACACAGACACACTCCCACAAAGACAGACACACTCCCACACAGACACACTCCCACACAGATACACATGCACACTCCCACACAAATACACACTCCCACACAAAGATACACACACACACATACACACTCCCACACAAAGATACAGACACACTCCCACACAGACACACACACACTCCCACACAAAGACACACATACAGACACACTCCCACACAGACACACATACAGATACACTCCCACACAGACACACACACAAACACACTCCCACACAAAGACACACACACAGACACACTCCCACACAAAAATACACACAGACACACACACACACACTCCCACACAGACACACATACAGACACACTCCTACACAAAGACACACATACAGACACACATACAGACACACTCCCACACAAAGACACACATGCAGACACACTCCCACACAGACACACATACAGACACACTCCCACACAGACACACTCCCACACAAAGACACACACACACTCCCACACAAAGACACACACACACTCCCACACAAAGACACACATACAGACACACTCCCACACAAAGACACACACACAAACACACTCCCACACAAAGACACACACACAGACACACTCCCACACAAAAATACACACAGACACACACACACACTCCCACACAGACACACATACAGATACACTCCCACACAGACACACACACAAACACACTCCCACACAGACACACACACAAACACACTCCCACACAAAGACACACACACAGACACACTCCCACACAAAAATACACACAGACACACACACACACACTCCCACACAGACACACATACAGACACACTCCTACACAAAGACACACTCACACACATACAGACACACTCCCACACAAAGACACACACACAGACACACAAAAATACACACAGACACACACTCCCACACAGACACACATACAGACACACTCCTACACAAAGACACACATACAGACACACTCCTACACAAAGACACACATACAGACACACTCCTACACAAAGACACACACAGACACAAGAGAGAAATAACTAAAGGCATGTGCAGTATATTGCAAATGCACGTCACCTTTTTGGCTGTGGCTGTTTCCCACAGACAATCCATTAGAAGTATATCAGGTATCCTGTGTTTCTTCAGTGCACTTGCAGTCTGCACAAGCTCACCCAGTACGTTGCATGGAGACAATCTGACAGCTGGATTATAACCCTTCAGAAAATACTTTCATGCAACTGCTTGTAGGATTTTTGCACTTATCTATTTCAGCTACCCTGGGCTCACCTTTTTGTTTAGTTTCACATGAGACAAATGAGATGTTACTTAGGGGTCGTTTTATCAAAGGCTTTGCAGAACCTGCACGCCATATTTAACAAGCAGCGATCATCAGACCGCTGCTTCCCTAATCTTTCGTGGAGATTGACAGCTCTTGCCCGCGCTTGATTGGCTGTGCGCGGGCAGGGGGCGGGATTGCAAGCAAGCGCAAAATAGCCCTTGTGTGCAATGCTGAATTCCACCAAGGGCATTCAGCCCTCCAGAGGCAAGTTGTGGTGGGCAGGGGGCATATGTGCGCCCCTGTCCGCCTCAGCTTGATAAATCACCCCCTTAAGATGACTTTAGAAATCCTCTATTCTATCTGAAACAAAAAGCTAGTTTCCTGGTGTGTTTTTTTTTCTTGGATAGCATTCTTACATGCTTACTTAAAGGGACATTCCAGCCAAAAAGCATTTTTGTAATATACATGTAATAGCAAAAATGCTTCTAATAAAAGCTGTATAGGGACGTGAAACCCCAAATTTTTATTTCATGATTTAGAAAGAGAATGTAATTTTAAACAACTTTCTAATTTACATCTATTATCTAATTTGCCTCATTCTCTTGATATCCTTTGCTGAAACGCATATCTAGATAGGCTCAGTAGCTGCGGATTGATGGCTGAACATAGATGCCTTGTGCATTGCTATTTCTTCAACAAAGGCTATCTAAAGAATTAAGCAAATTAGATTAGTATTCTCTACCCTAATCATTAACGAAAAAAGTGATGAGGGAGAAGGGCAATGTATTCTGGGGTGGATCTGAGACAAGCAGATAAACCCTAGAGCACTTTGAATACTGCATCAAAGGGTTTTACTTCAAGGAGCAAGAACAGTGGAAATAATTCAAAGGTATTAGTTGACTCTTCCAAGTCTCCTGTTCAAGGATGACCAAGAACCAATATATCAGCAAACAGGGCTGTACCTGTACTGTAAGGTTGTTAGCCTCTTAAAGGGACACTGAACCCAATTTTTTTCTTTTGTGATTCAGATAGAGCATGAAATTGTAAGCAACTTTCTAATTTACTCCTATTATCAAATTTTCTTCATTCTCTTGGTATCTTTATTTGAAATGCAAGAATGTAAGTTTAGATGCCGGCCCATTTTTGGTGAACATCCTGGGTTGTTCTTGCTGATTGGTGGATAAATTCATCCACCAATAAAGAATTGCTGTCCAGAGTGCTGAACCAAAAAAAAAAAAAAAAAAAAAACTTAGATGCATTCTTTTTCAAATAAAGATAGCAAGAGAACAAAGAAAAATTGATAATAGGAGTAAATTAGAATGTTGCTTAAAATTGCATGCTCTATCTGAATCAAGAAATAAAAAATTTGGGTTCAGTGTCCCTTTAAATTTTCAGTCATCTGGGGGCGGAGCCTGGAGCCGTTAGGAGATGGCTGCTTAGAGTTGGAGCTCTGTGCAGTACTATGGCATAGGACGATATGCTGAGGGGATAAACATAAAAGTTTTGCCTCATTTTGTGGGGAAACGAAGTGCACACTCCCGAAATTGGCTGGAACTGCTGTTGGGAGCCATAAATCTGTCTGCTAGCGGTGGAGCACAGGAGCAGATAGATGCCGAGCGCCATTTTGGTGGCGTGTTAACGCAACACCGGAGCAACTTTCTAAGAGATTTAGCTGCTGGGGATGCTACCAAGAATAAGCGCATACCCTTTAAACGACTCCTAAGACTAGCAGCTACACCGGACATCTAGCGACTCTAACGGAGGACAGCAAGGCTTCAAAAAAAGACCCGGTGAGGAGCGGGCTGACATAGAGGGCCTAGAGGCGCATAAACCAGTGGCGGTAAGAAGGGTATTTGAAAATGACACGCTAGGCAGAGCTGATCTGAGAGACTGAAAGTTGAGCTGGGCGATATGTGTGGGGCTACCATTCAAAGTCCACATTATGTTTTCATGAGCCCATATTAACCCCTGAAGGGGATGGAAGTTATTAATGCATATACAATGCATATAAATATAGAGCATATGTAATGGCCACTTTCTAATAATGCTGGGACCCAGACTAAAGAATCCTGCACTTCACAGCCACAGATACTAGAAGGGACACACACCAATGAAAGCACTTCTTATACAGCCATTATCAGACATCTAGTAAGGCGACAAGGACACCTACATGCTGACAAGGGGTCTAAATCAATCCTGCCATCTATCTTATAAGCCTGAGATATGATATTAGAGAGAAATAAAAGCTTTGATTTCGTTATCAGAGAGCGCTGTCGACATATATAATGCTGATAGAGATAAGGGTGGAGGAGCATCAAAAAGCTGGAATATACTCAGAAACCTACAGCATTGTCTCTCTACCACTAGCCTCTTACATTGGTTAAGTACTGACTTATGTGCCTTTTGCATTTATTGCATTAACCTCCTTTTATCAATGCATCTATTCTACTATAAACTTCCAAACTAATATACCATTGGAAATTTGGCTAAATCTAGCAGAACCATGTCAGTGAGGAAACAGAATAAACCCTCCCAGGGGCCTAAATCAGCAGCAGCCAGCCTGTTTTTCAAACCTGCTAAAGGAGAGAAACATTTGGAGTCTGTTAACATGGCGCTGGAAGAAGATAACGACTCTGATGCAGGATCACAATATACAGAAGAAGATGCAACTCCTGCTACAAAAGCTGACTTGAAGGCACTGGTATCTAAACAGGATATTAGTAAAAATTTTGATAAGCTCTGGGAAAAATTTGACGCTTTTCAAAATACTGTCACGAATAGCCTAGCAGACATAAAGCAAGACATCTTGGAGTTGGGTACTAGGGTTGCAACCCTAGAAGAAAATGAAACCACTATTACAGAAGACCTTTCTGATATTACTCAAAAGATCTCCACGCAGCAGCAGGAAGTAAATGAGATGCATGACAAACTGGAAGATCTCGAGAACAGAGGCCGTAGATGTAATATACGTCTAAAAGGGGTCCCAGAGACAATCTCAGCTGAGGAGCTTCCCATTTACCTACACCAATTATTTCAGGCCATCACGGGAGAAACGGGTGAAGAAAAATTCCAACTGGAAAGGGCACATCGTGCATTAAGAGCAAGGCCAAAAGAAGAAGCGCCACCTAGAGATGTCATAGTGAAGTTTCTTAGATTTCCAGAAAAGGAAGAAATCCTATCGGCAGCCAGGAAGAACCCTACTTTCAAATTTCAGGGGGTGGTGATACAATTCTTCCAGGATCTATGTGTGAGGACTCTACAAAGAAGAAGCTATCTGAGACCCCTTACCACACTCCTGAGAAAACATCAAATAGTATACCGATGGGGATTCCCCTTCAGCTTATATATTCAGTATAATGGAAGATCATTCAGTTTGAAAGAAGCGTCAGAGATTCCAGAGATATGCCGCAGACTTCAATTGGACACTCCTGAGATTCCTCAACTAACCCAGACAGAGAGTTCCTCTCAAATATTGGCAAATCAACCTCTTCAACAGAGACAGAAGTGGACCAAAGTTCCAAAAAGAAAGGCTAAGTCTTAGTGCTTTTTTATCTTCTTGTTCCTGAATAAGCTGAGCTTTTTTACATTTCTCTAGGAGGAGGGAGACGTGAAGAATGTATCCTTTTTTGTATCCAGTGACACTTTTTTAGGGTATGAACTGATATACCAGATACCTGAGAGAACATTAGACTCCTACTAGCGAAAGTCAGGGTAGCTGTAGATTCGGGAGGGAATGGGGTCAGAAAGCATTTAAAGGCTAGGAGGTGATTGTTAAGAAAATGTTAAAAGTTATCTTTCCAGATACTCTCAAGGAAAAGGGGGTGTATCCCTTCCTCTTTTTTTCTCATTAGATTGCCTATTGTTATAGTACAGACAGTATGTAACTACAACCAACCTGAGTGGGGAAGAGGTAAAGGTTGGGGATGTTTTTGTTTTATGTGTATTTTGTTTATTTTCCTTTTTTGCCTTCAGGAGACAGGGATCTTTGATCCTTGGCTACTATGCTTTCATTTGTATATTTGACAATTTGTATTTGACTGTTACTTTATGTGTTCTTGTTTTTGTTTATGTCCTGTCGACTCGCCTTATTTCTATGCATGAATCATTTAACCAAAGAAAACCTTATCCACAATGCCTATGGGCAACAAGAATGATTGAGGAGACAGCGGATCCGGGGGGGGGGTCCCCCACACACAAAATAGTAAGTAATGACTTTTAATCTTCGACTAATTTCACACAACGTCAGGGGCCTCAACACTGACCCAAAGCGTAGAATAGCGATGAGCCAATACATTAGATTGAAGGCTAACATCATTTACCTTCAAGAGACACACTTTACCAGGGAAGCCATTCCCAAATATTGGGCCAGAGGGTACACTCAACATTTTCACTCTATAACAGATAGGAAAAAAAGGGGAGTATCAATACTAATTCATCACTCGGTGGGGTTTGTGATGGAAGAAACAATTAGGGATCCAGAAGGCAGGTTTTTGATACTTAAAGGTAGAATACGGGATAAGCACATAGTCTTTTGTAATGTCTATGCGCCCAATGAATCACAAGCGCCCTTTTTCTCTCATGTCTCGGATCTACTGACACATTGGTCGCATTTCCGGATAATCTTAGGGGGGGATTTTAATGTGTCAATGTATGCACACCAAGACAAAGACAAGGTTCCACTAACCCGAAAACAAATGAGACACAACTCTACAGTTAAAAAAATAAAAGATACTTTCTTATCACATAATATTTTGGATTCCTGGGACACCTTATACGGTAAAACAAATGACTATACATACTATTCGTTTGCACATGGTTCCTACTCAAAGTTAGACTACATCTATCTGAGTCAGACATTGATCCCAGACCTAGCCTCTTCTAAGATACACGCATGTGCATGGTCGGATCATTCTATAGTTCAAGTAGACATCAAACAAACTTTCCACACTAGTGCAACACGGTCCTGGAACTTTGACCCATATGTTCTTCAAGACGTTAAGACGAGAGAATCTATATCTAAGGCATTGTCAGAATATTGGGGCTTAAACGAGGGAACCACCTCCAATCCTATCACCATTTGGGCGGCACATAAACCCTATATTAGAGGGCTGCTTATTAAAGAAAAAGCGGCCTTAACCAAAGCTGCTAGGCGGCAGACGGAAACATTGCAAAAAGAAATAGACACGCTCACTAGGACACATCAACTAAACTCATCACCCATCATCTTTACACAATTACAGGCTAAAAGATTAGAACTAGCTACGATTATGAACAAGACATCAGTTAGGGCAGCGCACAGATTAAACTCACATTATTTTTTATATGCAAACAAGCCCGACAGATATTTGGCTCATAAGCTAAAGGAAAGGACTAAGTCTTTTACGATACCTTCTCTACAAAAATCTGATGGCTCTTGTACATCTGATCCCCAGGAGATAGCGGATAGTTTCGCTCAATACTATGCTCAACTCTATGACGGAAAAAAAGTTACACATTCTGACCAGATGACCAGACTCCGGTCTGACTTCCTAGATGACACTAGACTGAATCCCCTGGGGGACGAGGACAGGGATGAATTAAATGCAGAAATTACGACTCGAGAGGTCCATAATGCCATTAAAGAGCTTAAGCCAGGAAAAGCAGCGGGTCCAGATGGGTTCCCAGGGGACTATTACCAACTTTTCAAATCGGTACTCATCCCACATGTAGTTTCCCTATGCAATGATATCTTAAAAGGCAATGAGATCCCCGAGGAAATTTTACAAGCAAAAATAGTAGTTATCCCTAAAGCAGGCAGAAACCCAAAACTATGTCAAAATTATCGCCCCATTTCCCTCATCAATCAGGACATTAAGATTTTTACTAAGATTCTTGCGAATAGACTCAAATTATATTTACCCAAGCTAATTCATCCTGACCAGGTGGGCTTTGTTCCAGATAGGGAAGCCCCAGACAACACGAGGCGTGCGATCTCCCTGATAGAGTATCTTAGCAAAACGAGAACGCCTTCTCTGGTCCTATCCTTGGATGCGGAGAAGGCGTTCGACAGAATAGATTGGGAATTTATGCTAGAAGTTTTAGGTAGATTAAATATTCAGGGCTCATTTGTTCAAGCCGTCAAAAGCATTTATTCTCACCCTACAGCTAGTGTCAGAGCGGCAGGTTATCAGTCAAAACTGATAGACATTTTAAATGGTACTCGCCAAGGCTGTCCACTTTCACCCCTGTTATTTGCAATATGTATAGAGCCATTAGCAGAGAAGATACGCATATCACCAGATATCCATGGGGTTTCACTCAGGGGACAGGAATTTAAAGTGTCGCTGTTTGCAGACGATGTCCTTCTCACATTGACTAGACCACTCGTCTCCCTACCAAATCTATATAAGGTTCTACAAGATTACTCAGATATATCAGGGTACAAGGTTAATCTAGAAAAATGTGAGGCTATCCCTATTGCCCTCCCCAACCATACCAAAAAACTTATAGAAACGAATTTTGAGTTTACATGGAATAAGGGGTCGATTAAATATCTGGGGATTAAACTTTCAAATAACATTGATGACTTATACAATTTGAATTATGTCCCTTTATACAGATCGATTAGGAAAGACTTAGATGTCTGGAAAAAAGGCAGGTTTTCCTTGTATGGCCGACTAACATCAATTAAAATGAATATCCTACCAAGGCTTCTCTACCTTTTCCGAGCCCTACCTATTAAAGTGCCATTGATTGACCTTAGTAAACTTCAAAAGGATTTAGTGAGCTTTTTCAGAGGTGCTAAAACAGCTAGGATCCCATCTCATGTTTTACAGCAACACAGACAATTGGGAGGGGTGGGAATGCCAAATTTGTTACAGTACTATCAAGCGGCTAGATTAGCTCAGACCACCTTATTTAGCAAAAACCCAGCAGATCGGGTGTGGATCCGTGTGGAGACGCTAATGACAGAGTATAGCAACCCAGACGATATCCTATGGGATCACTCGAAACAACCCTTTAAGGGAAAGCCGGCCTCCAGACTTACGGTAGAGATGATGCAGACTTGGACCGTGTTGTCCAGATCTTTAAACCTAATTCCAATAGACTCAGTAGTGAGACCAATTAAGACTCTCCTAAATCCAGAGTTTCATCTACACATGGGGAAGTGGGACAATAAAGGGCTATATAGGGTTGCAGACTTTTTACACAATAATAAACTAGCTACATATCAACAAATTCAAGACAAGATATATCCAGAGAAAATGCAATGGTTCCTGTACCTACAAATATCTTCAACTATCACTAAATTTAGGAAACATGGCTCAGCGACACTGTTGACAACACTCGAACGTCTATGCAACTCACCTAATCAACACAAAAAACTGATTTCAGCTATATACTTAGCGATACAAAAGGCTAAACATACCTCTAAAACTAAACTAATGGAACAGTGGGAAAGGGAACTGAACAAAATATACTCAGTCGATGAGTGGGACACACTCCTATACACATCGAGCAAAGGAATGATCAGTGCGGACTTTAGAGAAAATTGCCTAAAAACATCTTTCAGGTGGTACTTGACCCCCATTATCACCTCCCACTACACGCAGGGGGGCAGCAAACTCTGTTATAGGGGATGTGCAGACAGGGGGACATATATTCATATGTGGTGGGAATGCCCGCAAATTAAACAGATATGGTCTAGGCTGTCTACACTACTTAGCGAGGTCCTGACGACATCTATCTCTCTGACTGCTCCACAGGCGCTGCTAAACGAACATATAGAACCCTTTAATGCACCCATTAACACCTTTATACGGATTCTGTGTACTGCTACTAGAATATGTGTGGCACGACACTGGAAGTCAGGGGCACCCTCGTGGGGCGAGGTGACGGATAAAATAAAGGCTACATATAAATTGTCGGAAACAGCAGCACATATTCAAAATAACTACAATCAATTTTCCAAGATATGGTACTTCTGGTAGCGGGTTATTAGTGATGACAGTGGGGTTGAGGGGTACACCCTGACTATGGAAGGTGAGGAGCTAATGTTTGGATTGGGTGGGGAAGACCAACCAATATTGACTAGAAAACCTCTCGGAGTGACCTTAAAATTGGTGGGGGCCCCTTTCCTGGATCTGCTGCACTTGGGAAGAGTCGACAGGCAAGTTGAAGTTTGTTCTTTTTTTCTTAATTGCTGAGTTGTTTTATTTTTTGTTGTTTAGTTGTTTGGGGGGGGGGAAATGTAGGCTATACAAACATGTTGAGCTTGGAGGAGGGAGCAGTGAGAAATGGTTCAAGATGCCTTCTTTTGTTATTACCTCTACCATGCTCACATAAATGTGAATTGATAATTCTCTTTGCAGCAACATGGATCAGATAGGTTGCATCATAGACTTTATACTAGTTTACTGTTGTAAAATAACTGACTCTGAAGATATCAACCTTACAAGAGATTACTGATTAACGGACTAAGATCTATGTAAAAGAGTTGGTAAAGGCGATACAGCTTGTACTCAATGAATAATGTGATCTGTACCTGTTGTTTATAATGTAAAGCGAATAAAAATTATTTCAACTAAATTTTCAGTCATCTGATGGGCTTGCCAGTGGAATGGCATTGGACTGCTTCCTGCTTGCTCTGAAAGTGCACTGCCAGAGATTTATTTTCGTCTCTAAGGCAGAATGAAATTTGAAGAGGATGCTTTTATGCAAAGGAAGATTGTCTCTCCTAGATCAAGAAGATCTCTATTGTCACCTTTCTTGTCACACTGTGTTTTCCAAATCATCACAAGTTTCTCTGAATATGAAATTCTTCTTGCAAGTTTGTCATGAAATTTGTTGCAACACATTGTTTAAGAGCATCTTATCATAAGTTATTTGTAGAGTGCCAACAGATTTCTAATACAACAACATGTCTTAAGGTTACTAGTAGGGTCGTGTGTGAGAAAGCACCAACTCTATTAGTGTCATTGAAATGATGCCTGATATTGAATGCGTTTGCTACATACAGTGTATGAAGAATATGTTTTACTGCAGTGTTGGTACAAGTGGTTTAGTAAGTTACAACGTTGTCATAGCTCAGTGTTGCAGTATCATCAAATATGATGTTTCACAAGTGATGTCATTTTATGTGTCATTTATGATGTCACCAACAGAGGGGGGGGGGAAAGAGCTCAGTGTTTTAATTCTGAATGGAGTCAAATCCAGTAAATTATACCTAGGTTCTAAGTAATGGGTGAAACTATTTGTCATTCTTTTATCTCTCTGGCTTTTAATTGTTTCTTTCATTTTAGGCAAACTATAAACCAAGAAATCATATAGATAGAAATATCAGCACCACAGTTTCATGCGCACAACAGTCTGTGTCAGACGATATAGCAGAAGGAATCGCTTATCTTCTTGCACACGGGCTACAGTCTGAGCAAATACCCGAGAGACCCTTATTACCCTTAGATTTCTTTGTGTAGATTGTAGATACTGAGGCTCCTTTTTTTCTCTTTCATTGAATCTTCAGATGGGTTTAGTATTTGCAAGAAAAAGAAAGTTATATTTTCTGTGACTGGTGATAACTGTTGACAGGGCCGCCATCAGGGGGTGACAGGGGTGACTACTGTCAGGGGCCCAATGAGCCAGGGGGGGCCCCATGAGTCAAAAACTAAAAATTTTTTTTTTTTTTTTTTTTTAAATTTTGGCAGACACCAGTGGGTACTACAGCAGAGTGCTAATTGAGCATGGGAAATGTTATTACAAGGAGTAAAGTATTAGCATTTGAGAGGATTTCTTAGTGTGCACTAAACCACTATGCGCAGTGTGAGACAGACTTGGCTTGGCACTTTGTACGGTGTGTGCCTGAGTCAGACGGCAGATCACTTTCATTTGCAGAGGAGGTAGGACTTACTTAGCAAATGTTTATTTATTTGTGCAATTTTGGATTGTAACTTCAGTGTGGTAGTAGTTGTTTGGTGGGGCTAGGGGTCCATAAAAACACATTTTTTTTAGCAGCAGAGTATTTATGATTATTTGACAATGCTGTAGAAATTCTATATTTAAAACCATGCAGAAATGTTTCCTCCTCAATACACAAATGGTAGATGCCCTTTTGGCAGATATATATATATATATATATATATATATATATATATATATATATATATATATATATATATATTACATTCCAGTTTACTGCCCCTTTATGCAAGGACTTTCCAGATGCAAGGAGGCATTTTATCTAAGATTTTTACATCTGCATAAAATGTTATACTCTTAGACTAAGATTGCTCAGTGTTTGAAATGAGACAGGTTAACTTAAAACTGTTCAGTTTACACTACAGATGACTTAATTTTGAAATACATACCAACAAGCCTAAATCCTGCATTTAAACAGATCTAATGGTATGAGTACCACAGCTTATGGTCCCACCAAGACCATATAGAGTACAGCATTTTCAAAATCCATAAGTACAGCTGACAGCTGGGAAAATTTGTATACTATATTTGAAGTGGTGCTCTTGGTTGGGGAAAATGGGGACAAAAGAAACAAAAAAACATATGTCAACCTTTTAAAGGTACTTTTCTTCATCTATCCATCTACCCAGCTCATTAATGTACAATTTTGAATTCACAGAATTATTTTTGTTTGCACATTTACAAATATGATTCTTTAAAAAGGATCTCTTAATTTCTAAAAATTTTTTTATCATGCATGTCACACACTGTTGATTTAGGTGATGCAAGGTGCATAAATGTTTCCTCCTGTGAGTGTTTCTGTGGGTGTCTGTGTTTATGTCTTTGTGCTTTGGTTTGTGTCTCTATGAGTGTGTATGTATTTTTTATCTGTGGGTCTCTCTGTGGGGGTGTATGTCTTTGAGCTTTTTCTGTGGGTGTCTCTGTGAGGGTGTGTGTATTTTCTCTGGATTCCTCTGTGAGGGTGGGTGTGTATGTCTGTGTTTTCTGTGGATGTCTCTGTGAGGGTGTGTGTGGGTATGTATGTATGTATGTCTGTGTTTTCTGTGGATGTCTCTGTGAGGGTGTGTGTTTTATGTGGGTGTCTCTGTGAGGGTGTGTGTATGTCTTTGTGCGTTTTCTGTGGATGTCTCAGTGAGAGTGTGTGTATGTATGTCTTTCTGTGTTTTTATGTGGTTGTCTCTCTGTGTGTGTATGTCTTTCTGTGTTTTCTGTGGGTGTCTCTGTGTGTGGGTGTCTGTCTTTGTGTGTTTTCTGAGGCTGTCTCTGTTGGTGTTTCCTTGGGTGTATGTGCAAGTTTGAGTTTGTGTGTGTGTGTCCATTGTCTGTTCCTTTTTAGGACATTTTGACCTTACTACTAATTATTCACATCTTTCTACAGACTTTGAGACTAACAAGACCTTTCCGGAAGTAACCAATCCACCATTTAATCTTTAAATTATTGTTTAGGTAGTTCAGGGCCCTTCCTTTCAGCCACTGCATGCTGTTGTCATAATTTAGTTGTCATCTTCCTTTACAAAAAGATAATCAGAACTCCATATTTTGTTTTCTAAATCTCCTTTTTTTTTTTTTACAAAACTATAGTTTACCTCATTACTTGTCAGGTCAATGTAAACAAGTGCTAAGTGTCTGGGTGTCTGTGTGTGTTTCTTTGCGTGTCTGCTAGAGTGTCTATATGTGAATCCTTATGTGTGAGTGTGTGTGTGTGTGTTTCAGTGTATGAGTGTGTCTGTGTGTTTGTATGTTACTACCTTTACAACATTTCCAAGTTTAAATAGACAATTAAGAATAAAGTGCATATACGTTTTAGTCACTTGGTCAAAAATTGCACATGTCAAAGGGGGGGGGGGGGGGGCCCTGATCAATGGATGAGTCAGGGGCCCCGAAATTCCTAGTGGCGGCCCTGACTGTTGAGCATAAAGATATTAACATGTTACATACAGTAGTGGACCTACTCAACAGAGGGCACAATTTTTTTTGGACCTCCCCTGAAGGTAACTCAGTTATAGGCAATAGATAATGACCACATAGGCACACGGTTACATAAAACAACCGAGACAAAAGTGGATTGAGAAAAAACACCTATAGGGTTAGATTACATGTGCAGCACAAAATATCGATTTTGCGAAAGCAATATTTGCTGTCCACTTAGTAATACCAGCGCACGCCAATGTGCGCTGCTATTACAAGATAGGTGTAATGCAAACGCTCCAATGGAGCCTCATTATCATGCCCTGAGAACCTAGCACAGCGAAGGGGGTAAGTAGTGCAGTGATGGGCAGCAAATGATAAATATATATACATACATATTTCTGTGTTTATATGTGCATATATACATATATATTTCTGTGTTTATATGGGCATATATACATACATATTTCTGTGTTTATATGTGCATATATACATATATATTTCTGTGTTTATATCTGCATATATACATATATATTTCTGTGTTTATATGTGCATATATACATATATATTTCTGTGTTTATATGTGCATATATACATATATATATTTCTGTGTTTATATGGGCATATATACATATATATTTCTGTGTTTATATGTGCATATATACATATATATATTTGTGTTTATATGGGCATATATACATATATATTTCTGTGTTTAAATGTGTATATATACATATATATTTCTGTGTTTATATATACATATATATTTCTGTGTTTATATGTGCATATATACATACATATTTCTGTGTTTATATGTGCATATATACATATATATTTCTGTGTTTATATGTGCATATATACATATATATTTCTGTGTTTATATGTGCATATATACATATATATATTTCTGTGTTTATATGGGCATATATACATATATATTTCTGTGTTTATATGGGCATATATACATATATATTTCTGTGTTTATATGTGCATATATACATATATATATTTGTGTTTATATGGGCATATATACATATATATTTCTGTGTTTATATGTGTATATATACATATATATTTCTGTGTTTATATATACATATATATTTCTGTGTTTATATGTGCATATATACATATATATTTCTGTGTTTATATGTGCATATATACATATATATATTTGTGTTTATATGGGCATATATACATATATATTTCTGTGTTTATATGTGTATATATACATATATATTTCTGTGTTTATATGTGTATATATACATATATATTTCTGTGTTTATATGTGTATATATACATACATATTTCTGTGTTTATATGTGCATATATACATATATATTTCTGTGTTTATATGTGTATATATACATATATATTTCTGTGTTTATATGTGCATATATACATATATATTTCTGTGTTTATATGTGTATATATACATATATATTTCTGTGTTTATATGTGCATATATACATATATATTTCTGTGTTTATATGTGCATATATACATATATATTTCTGTGTTTATATGTGTATATATACATAGATATGCGCTTCTCAGCATTGTTGAAGCCCGATTCCTCAAATTATTTTGCCGAATGTCATTTGTAATAGTTGTCATGATAAACTTTACATGCAGATAGTGTATCCATCAGTAATAATACATTTCCAGTTGCAGTTCCTTCAACTTCTAATGTGCATGATATACCTGTGAATTTTTAAGAATTTGTTTCTGAATCTATTATGAAGGCTTTGTCTGCATTTCCACCTTCTAATAAACGCAAAAGGTCTTTTAAAACTTCTCATTTAGCTGATGAAATTTCAAATGACCAACAACATAATAATTTATCCTCTTCTGATGAGGATCTATCTGAAACAGAAGATCCTTCCTCAGATATTGACACTGACAAATCTACTTATTTATTTAAAATAGAGTATATGCGTTCTTTATTAAAAGAAGTGTTAATTACTTTGGATATTGAGGTAACCAGTCCTCTTGATGTTAAGTCTAATAAACATTTAAATGCTGTTTTTAAACCTCCTGTAGTTTCTCCATGGTTTTTTCCTATTCCTGAGGCTATTTCTGATATGATTTCTAAGGAATGGAATAAGCCAGGTACTTCTTTTATTCATTCTTCAAAGTTTAAAAAATTGTATCCTTTACCAGCAAAGTCTATAGAGTTTTGGGAAAAAGTCCCCAAAGTTGATGGGGCTATTTCTACTCTTGCTAAACGTACCACTATTCCTATGGAAGATAGTACTTCCTTTAAGGATCCTTTAGATAGGAAGCTTGAATCTTATCTAAGGAAGGCCTATTTATATTCAGGTCATCTTCTTAGACCTGCAATTTCTTTGGCTGATGTTGCGGCTGCATCAACTTTCTGGTTGGAGAATTTAGCGCAACAAGAATTGGATTCTGACATATCTAGCATTATTCGCTTACTGCAACATGCTAATCATTTTATTTGTGTTGCCATTTTTGATATTATCAAAATTGATGTTAGATCCATGTCTTTAGCTATATTAGCTAGAAGAGCTTTGTGGCTTAAATCTTGGAATGCTGATATGACATCTAAATCTAGATTACTATCTCTTTCTTTCCAAAGTAATAATTTATTTGGTTCTCAGTTGGATTCTATTATTTCAACTGTCACTGGGGGAAAGGGAGTTTTTCTGCCTCAGGATAAAAAACCTAAGGGTAAATCTAAGGCTTCTAACCGTTTTTGTTCCTTTCGTCAAAATAAGGAACAAAAACTTAATCCTCCCCCCCCCCAAGGAATCTGTTTCCAATTGGAAGCCTTCCTCAAATTGGAATAAATCCAAGCCATTTAGGAAACCAAAGTCAGCCCCTAAGTCCGCATGAAGGTGCGGCCCTCATTCCAGCTCAGCTGGTAGGGGGCAGATTAAGGTTTTTCAAGGATATTTGGATAAACTCTGTCCAAAATCAATGCATTCAGAGCATTGTCTCTCAAGGGTATCGAATAGGATTCAAAGTAAGATCTCCTGTGAGAAGATTTTTTCTCTCTCGTATCCCAGTAAATCCAGTCAAAGCTCAGGCTTTCCTGAAGTGTGTTTCAGACATGGAGTCTTCAGGGGTAATCATGCCAGTTCCTTTTCAGGAACAAGGTTTGGGGTTTTATTCAAATCTATTCATTGTCCCAAAGAAGGAAAATTTATTCAGACCAGTTCTGGATCTGAAAATTGAATCGTTATGTAAGAGTACCAACTTTCAAGATGGTGACTATAAGGACTATTCTGCCTTTTGTTCAGCAAGGACATTATATGTCCACAATAGACTTGCAGGATGCATACCTTCATATTCCGATTCATCCAGAACATTATCAGTTTCTGAGATTCTCTTTTCTATACAAGCATTACCAATTTGTCGCTCTTCCATTTGGCCTAGCAACAGCTCCAAGAATCTTTTCAAAGGTTCCAGGTGCCTTACTCTTTGTAATCAGAGAACAGGGTATTGCTGTGTTTCCTTATTTGGACGATATCTTGGTAATAGCTCAGTCTTTACGTTCTGCAGAATCTCACACAAATCATCTTGTGTTGTTTCTTTGGAAACATGGTTGGAGGATCAATTTACCAAAAAGTTTCTTGATTCCTCAGACAAGGGTCACCTTTTTAGGCTCCAGATAGATTCAGTGTCCATGACTCTGTCTCTAACAGACAAGAGACGTTTAAAATTGGTTGCAGCTTGCCGGCACCTTCAGTCTCAGTTATTCCCTTCAGTGGCTATGTGCATGGAAGTTTTAGGTCTCATCACTGCAGCATCGGATGCGATCCCCTATGCTCGATTTCACATGAGACCTCTACAGCTTTGTATGCTGAACCAATGGTGCAGGGATTATACAAATATATCACAATTAATAACCTTAAATCCCAATGTACGACACTCTCTGACGTGGTGGATAGATCACCATTGTTTAATTCATGGGGCCTCTTTTGTTCGGCCAACCTGGATTGCGATCACAACAGATGCAAGTCTTTCAGGTTGGGGAGCTGTTTGGGGATCTCTGACAGCACAAGGGGTTTGGAAATCTCAAGAGGCGAGATTACCAATAAATATTTTAGAACTCTGTGCAATTCTCAGAGCTCTTCAGTTTTGGCCTCTGTTAAAGAGAGAACCGTTCATTTGTTTTCAGACACACAATATCACATCAGTGGCATATGTCGATCATCAGGGTGGGACTCACAGTCCACAAGCTATGAAAGAAGTATCTCGGATACTTGCTTGGGCGGAATCCAGCTCCTGTCTAATGTCTGTGGTGCATATCCCAGGTGTAGACAATTGGCAGGCAGATTATCTCAGCCATCAGACTTTACATCCAGGGGAGTGGTCTCTCCATCCAGATGTGTTTTCTCAGATTGTTCAAATGTGGGGTCTTCCAGAGATAGATCTCATGGCCTCTCATCTAACCAAGAAACTTCCCAGATACCTGTCCAGGTCCAGGGATGTTCAGGCGGAAGCAGTGGATGCACTGACACTTCCTTGGTGTTATCATCCTGCTTACATTTTCCCGCCTCTAGTTCTCCTTCCAAGAGTGATCTCCAAAATCATCATGGAACAATCATTTGTGTTGCTGGTGGCTCCAGCATGACCACACAGGTTTTGCTATGCGGATCTGGTTCGAATGTCCAGTTGCCAGCCTTGGCCACTTCCGTTAAGGCCAGACCTACTGTCTCAAGGTCCGTTTTTCCATCAGGATTTCAAATCATTAAATTTGAAGGTATTGAAATTGAACGCTTAGTACTAAGTCATAGAGGTTTCTCTGACTCAGTGATTAATACTATGTTACAAGCTTGTAAATCTGTCTCTAGAAAGATTTATTATAGAGTTTGGAAGACTTACATTTCATGGTGTTCTTCTCATAAATTTTCTTGGCATTCTTTTAGAATTCCTAGAATTTTACAGTTTCTTCAGGATGGTTTGGATAAGGGTTTGTCTGCAAGTTCCTTAAAGGGACAAATCTCTGCTCTTTCTGTTTTATTTCACAGAAAGATTGCTATAGTTCCTGATATTCACTGTTTTGTACAGGCTTTAGTTCGTATTAAGCCTGTCATTAAATCAATTTCTCCTCCTTGGAGTCTTAATTTGGTTCTGAAGGCTTTACAGGCTCCTCCATTCGAGTCTATGCATTCTTTGGACATTAAACTACTTTCTTGGAAAGTGTTATTCCTTTTGGCTATATCTTCTGCTAGAAGAGTTTCTGAGCTATCTGCTCTTTCTTGTGAGTCTCCTTTTCTGATTTTTCATCAGGATAAGGCAGTTTTGCGGACTTCTTTTCAATTTTTACCTAAGGTTGTGAATTCTAACAACATTAATAGAGAAATTGTTGTCCCTTCCTTGTGTCCTAATCCTAAGAATTATTTGGAAAGATCCTTACATTCTTTGGATGTGGTTAGAGCTTTGAAATATTATGTGGAAGCTACTAAAGATTTCAGGAAGACTTCCAGTCTATTTGTTTTATTTTCTGGTCCTAGGAAAGGTCAGAAGGCTCTGCTATTTTGTTGGCTTCTTGGTTGAAACTTTTGATTCATCAAGCTTATTTGGAGTCGGGTCAGGCCCCGCCTCAGAGAATTACAGCTCATTCTACTAGATCAGTCTCCACTTCGTGGGCATTTAAGAATGAAGCTTCAGTTGATCAGATTTGCAAAGCAGCAACTTGGTCCTCTTTGCATACATTTACTAAATTCTACCGTTTTGATGTATTTGCTTCTTCGGAAGCAGTTTTTTGGTAGACAAGTTCTTCAGGCAGCTGTTTCAGTTTGATTCTTCTGCTTTTGATTTGAGTTTTTTTCTTTCAATTATGAAAATAAACTTATTTCTTTTTTGGGTTGTGGATTGTTTTTTTTCAGCAGAAATTGGCTGGTTTTTTTTTATCCCTCCCTTTCTAGTGACTCTTGCTTGGAGTTCCACATCTTGGGTATTGCTATTCCATACGTCACTAGCTCATGGACTCTTGTCAATTACATGAAAGAAAACATAATTTATGTAAGAACTTACCTGATAAATTAATTTCTTTCATATTGGCAAGAGACCATGAGGCCCACCCTTTTGATGGTGGTTATGATTTTTTGTACAAAGCACAATTATTTCCAAATTTCTTTTGTTGATGCTTTCTACTCCTTTCTTTATCACCCCACTGCTTGGCTATTCGTTAAACTGAATTGTGGGTGTGGTGAGGGGTGTATTTATAGGCATTTTGAGGTTTGGGAAACTTTGCCCCTCCTGGTAGGATTGTATATCCCATACGTCACTAGCTCATGGACTCTTGCCAATATGAATTAAATTAATTTATCAGGTAAGTTTCCTACATAAATTATGTTATTTCTGTGTTTATATGTGCATATATACATATATATATTTCTGTGTTTATATGTGTATATACACATATTAATACATAAATATATAAGCATATACATATATATTTACAGGGAACACACAGTTCCCCATATAACACTATGTAAAGGCACTTTTCTGCACATTTTTTGTTTCTAACACTCCACACCTGCTCACTTTAACCCCTGATAATTGCTTCGTGCAGTTTTTTTTTTTTTTTAAAGATGCTACTATTTTTTACTTTTTAACAATTAACCAGAGCACCTTGAAGAAGCTCTTTCTGCAAGTGTTTTGGCCTGGCTGTGCCCTTGGTGTAATGAATACTTGGATGAACAAGCACTTGATCTTTATCGCATGAGGTGAAAAACATTATATAAAAGCCGTAGATGTGTTTGTCACCATTATTCTTAAGGACAACCTTGCAGACTGTACTAAGGCCTGGGTGAGATTTTTTTTCCCCATATTTCTTTCATATGAAGAGTTGCCCGCACATGATGGTATGACAGAAAACAACTTACCAATAAATCAATCAGTGATTGGCTGTCCGCCTGGTCTCAAGCAGAACTCTACCGGATTTAAACAAATAGACAACTAGGCTCAGTAATGCAAAACTATGTTCTAATGAATGTGAGCATTAACTTTTTGCATTCATGTCCCTTTAAATTAAAATAATTTGTTTATACATTCTCTTGGTATTCTTAGTTAAAAGCTTAACCTAGGAGGTTCATATGCTAATTTCTTAGACCTTGAAGCCCACCTCTTTCAGATTGCATTTTAACAGTTTTTCACCACTAGAGGGTGTTAGTTCATGTATTTCATATAGATAACACTGTGCTCGTGCACGAGAAGTTATCTGGGAGCAGGCACTGATTGGCTAGACTGCAAGTCTGTCAAAAGAACTGAAAAAAGGGGCAGCTTGTAGCGGCTTAGATACAAGATAATCACAGAGGTTAAAAGTATATTATTAAAACTGTGTTGGTTATGCAAAACTGGGAAATGGGTAATAAAGGGATTATCTATCTTTTAAAACAATAAAAATTATGGTGTAGGCTGTCCCTTAAGGCAAATAAGTGAAGCCAGCACATATATAAACCTTTTCTTTAAGAGAGACCACCAATCAAAATGCGCAATACTGAATTTGCCAGAATAAGAAATGGCAAAATTAAAGGGACACTGAACCCAAGTAAGTCAGAAAGAGCATGCCATTTTAAGCAACTTTCTAATTTACTCCTATTATCAATTTTTCTTCGTTCTCTTGCTATCATTATTTGAAAAAGAAGGCATCTAAGCTTTTTTTGGTTTCAGTACTCTGGACAGTACTTTTTTATTGGTGGATGAATTTATCCACCAATCAGGACAACCCAGGTTGTTCACCAAAAATGGGCAGGCATCTAAACTTACATTCTTGCATTTCAAATAAAGATACCAAGAGAATAAAGAAAATTTGATAATAGGAGTAAATTCGAAATTTGCGTAAAATTTCATGCTCAATCTGAATCACAAAATAAATTTTTTGGGTACAGTGTCCCTTTAACCAACCAAAGAAACCAATTGTACAATAAGTGCATCAACATCTCAATTGCAACTCTCAGCCCTGTGCAGACTGATAAGACACAGACTAAACTAGTTGCTCTCTGTATCTCAATGGGTGTCCGTTCTCTCTCTATACAGTGAAGCGTTGTCTCAGCCATAGCGTGTAATAGAGCCTAATGGCTAATGCAGGAAATCACATATACACATTGTATACATAAGCACAGAATATGGTGCATATCATAGCAACCCACTGACGGGGATAGGGGGCAAATAGATGCAAGTAATCTGTTATAAATATCTATTCAGTGCCAGAAGCAGTATTTCTGTGGTAGTGAAAAATGTTATGGCATCCTAGGATACCGAAAATGTTAAAGTGACAGTAAAGTAAACTTTCATAATCTCCAAAATAAAACTATAAGACATTAGATCCATTCCTTTTTGCACTTTTATACCCCTTTAAGAACAAAACAGTCCCTTTAACATGAGTACTGGTATATAAGTGACATAGCCTATAAAAACAAATCAATCATATAGTGCAATAACCAGTGCCACCCATATGCATTCACAAGTTTATGTAGACAAGGGATCTAAGGCTTCTAATCGGTTATATCTGGCGCCAAACTTTAGAATTATCTGTCCAAAGCTCCTTACAAAATATTTGGCTAGCTCATCATTAAAGGGATAGTCTAGTCAAACTTGCACTTTCAGGATTCAGATAGAGTATGTAATTTTAAGCAACTTTCTAATTTACTCCTATTATCAATGTTTCTTAATTCTCTTGGTATCTTTATTTGAATGTAAGCTTAGGAGCTGGCCCATTTTTTATTTAGCATCTGGGTAGTGCTTGCTGATTGGTGGCTACATTTAGCCATCATCAATTAGCAAGTGCTACCCAGGTGCTGAACCAAAAAATAGGCTGGTTCCTAAGCTTACATTCTTGTTTTTTTTCAAATGAAGATACCAAGAGAACAAAGAAAAAATTGATAATAGAATTAAATTAGATATTTGTTTAAAATTGCCTGCTCTATCTGAATCATGAAAGTTTAATTTTGACTAGACTATCCCTTTAAACTGTCAGGCTGCTAAATCCCACATAACCTTTTTTAACCCCTGATACAGAGGATACGTATTATCTATAATTCTGTACATCTAATTATCATGGTGCTATTGTCAGAATAAAATAAAGCACAAGCTTTCTACAAATTGAAAGCTGGATTGTGTAAAAAAAACAGCAATCAACTTACTTGTTTTCTTGCAAAAGTAGCACTTAGACTTTCTCAATGTAGCCATTGCCTGCAGCTAGAAAAGGAAGCAAACGTGTTGTTAACTTATGTTGAATTATGCCTCTTCTTAGCATGGGCAAAAATTACTCCCTGTTTCTCTAGTGTTAACTAAATAGTAAACCAGCTCATGTTACTCTAGAACAAAGATAGCTAACCTTGGCACCCTTGATGTTTTAGAACTACATTTCCCATGATGTTCAACTAGACTGCATAGTGCCTAAGCAGCATTGGAAATGTAGTTCCAAAACATCTGTGGTGCCAAGGTTAGCCATCACTGCTCTAAAAGTTTTATGACATCAAGCTAAATATGCCTTCCTGCAGAGACCCCAGCCCCCTTGTAGGACTGACAGGAAGTAATAGACTCTACAGAAAAAAAAGTTATGTATAACAGACACACAAATATATATATATACAGTAAATATATTTTTAGGCGTGTCACTGTCCACCAATAAAGCATTGGGCTTCTGCTTATCAGCCAGTGAGCAATCAGTCCTTAAGGCTTTTTTTGTACACAGATTTGCACATCCTGTTTGCTTAACCAAAATAAATAGCTATAACTCAACCTTTTCTTCATGCAAACATATTTTAACATTTTTCAAGTAATATTCTTTTATGTGCATGATAAAATGTTTAGAGTTTTCTTTTCCTTTAAGAAAGCACCTTGTTATGCACATAACCTCTTAAACTTAAAAGTAAAGATATTGGGTGTGGAATTATTATTATTGCTATTAAAGGGAAATGAGTGATACAAAATGTAATGTTCTCTGTTCCGTCTAAAAGTCAGTATTTAAAAAATGTATTACACTGTATTGCTTTTGAAAAAGGAATTTTACTGTGCTGAATAAACCAAATGTATCCGTGGGAGTTGTCCCTTTTAGCCAATGAGTGATAGACACCTTGCTACAGAGGTGCACAAACATGCTGTTGCTTTCACTTTAAGATTAGACTATACAGCTCAAGTCAAAATAAACTTTTATGATCCAGATACTAAAATACTTTCCAATTAACTTCTTTTTATATTCACACTTTCTGGGGAACAAGATCTAACTGAGCGTGTGCACAAGCTCATAGGGTATACATATAGTAGTCTGTGATTGGCTGATGTCTGTCACATGATTACAAGGGGCCTGAAAATGGGACAAAAAAATAAAATAAATTTGTCAGAAAAATTCTACTGCTTATTTGAAATTCAGAGTAAGTTCTATTGCATAATCTTTTTTATTATGGGTTGTTAATGATGTAATTCTACTGCATTTAACGGTCCTTTATACATTATAGACCACATAACTGCTTAAAGGGACATTCCAGCCAATAGACACATTGTTGCAATATACATGTAATAGCAAAAATACTTCTAGTAAAAAGCTATAACTGTTTCAAGAGTGTGTGCACATTTTAAACTCAGCACTTGCTCAGAAAGCCTAAGGTGTAATGACCCAATTTACATCACCACTGGTGCTCTGAGCTGCTGCAGTATTTAAAATTCTGGTACACTGAGAATATCTAGCTATGTTTTACCTGCATGTGCAGAAAAAATGCTTAAACGAAAACAGGAATAACTTTTACTACAAGCATTTTGTCAAAATGTGTATATTGTAAATATGTTTCTATTTAAAGATGTAATTCATCTATGTGTATTTTTATTTTGACCAGAATGTCCCTTTAATTATAACATCTGTCCCTTTAATATAGTTTCTTTATAATATACCATCATATTCTATTTTTTAAAAGGCTTTTTTTTTTTTTTCATACAATAAATTGCTGCCCACAAACATCCTCTGATGCACACACGCATGCACATATGCACATGCATACACCCCTTCCTCAGGCTGCTGACACTGAATGCTAAAGACACGTGCACGC
The DNA here is from genome assembly GCF_027579735.1 of Bombina bombina. Taxonomy (NCBI): domain Eukaryota; kingdom Metazoa; phylum Chordata; class Amphibia; order Anura; family Bombinatoridae; genus Bombina; species Bombina bombina. The sequence continues at coordinate 180,454,985 of NC_069508.1, read as the reverse complement.
TCCTGAGCCTATCTAGGTTTAATCTTTAAAACAGGATACCTAGATTATGAAGCAAATCTTATAATATAATATTTTTTTTAATTGTGCACACTCTTTAAACCATAAAAGTGTTTATAAAGGCATGATATTTTTTTTCATGATTCAGACAGAGCATATATTTTGAAAACAAGTGTACAAATGTATGTCTATTATCAATTTTGCTTCACTCTCATGTTATTCTTTGTTGAAGAGATACCTAGGTGGGTAAGTGCACATCTCTGGAGCAAACCCTGATGTCTTGCAAATGTATAACACTGTTAAAACAAATTTGCTGCCAATTAGTGCTCCTGAGCCTACCAACCTTTCAGAACAAAGTAAATTTGCTAATAGAAGTAAATTTGAAACTTTTTTTTTTATAATAGTAATCGGAATCATGAAAGAACAAGTTGGGGTTACTCTTTCCCTTAATATTGACTTTATTGTCCCTTTAATCTTTAGATGTCAGAGTGCGGTAATAATTCAGCTGTATATTGTAATCTCACTTTACTTGATAACTAGAAATAATGATGTGTTTAAAGCAAATATTAGTCTGAAAATGCTGTTGTGTAGATATTGAAGAAATAAGTATAAAGTAATAAGAGCCATTATGTTTTCATCGCTGTTGCCTTTTATCTGCTACTGACTACTGGGCCAATAAAGGACATACTGTATATAAAGGAGTGACAATGATTGTGTAGAATATAGCAATGTGAGGCTTGGGGAGTTCTGCAATTAGAAAGCAAACCATTTCCATAGTTAAAGGGATCGGAAAGTCAAAAACAAACTTGCATGATTCAAATAGGGCATGCAATTTTAAGACACTTAAATTCACTTATATTTTCAAATCTGCTTTGTTCTCTTGGTATCCCTTGTAGAAAAAGAATATGCACATATCCTACACTAGTGGGAGCTAGATGCTAATTGATGCCTGCACACATTTGTCTCTTGTGATTGGCTAAGTAGATGTGTTCAGCTAGCTGCCAGTAGTGCAGTGCTGTTCCTTCAGCAAAGGATAACAAGAGAATCAAATTTGATAAAAGAAGTAAATTGTAAAGTTGATTACAATTGTGTGTTCTATACGAACCACGAAAGAACATTTTGGAGTTTCCTGTACCTTTTAATTACAGGAAAAGTAAACAAAATAAATAATGAAAGTGTATTGTACATGTTTTATAACTAAACATAAGTAAACATTTTATATCACAATCTCAAAGTGTTTCATTTCCGTTTTAAAACTTCATTGCAGTATTGCTCATTTTTTTTATAGACTTGTAAGAGGTCTCTGTTTGTTTTCCATATTATTTAAGGCCTGAGATCCAAACGTGGCCTCCTGTATATATAAAATGGTATATTTGTAGAGACGTGTTTTACAAACATATGATTTATATGATACACATCTTTGATATCACATTTTTTTAATTTAAGAAAAAATGATTAAAACTATTTGTCATCAATCACTAGTAGTCTACACAAAGGTGTATATTGTTTTTCCACAGTGGAATCATTCCCTGCCCAAGGAGCTTACAATCCATGTATATACAGTTTAAGACATATAGAGCAGCGCAATGACAGTTATGTAAACACGCAGTGCTCAGCGTTACACAGATCAATACAAACTATCAAACCAAGATACACAAATTATACCACCCATACAGAGGGCTACACATCTGTGCCTGATTGTGTAAATACACACACAATTACCCATGTGCACAGAACCATACAATTATACAGGAAAAGGTATACAAATACATCTGTCTCTTGCACACATAAACACAGACACACAAATAAGCAGCGCATGTGATCATACAAACATACAGGCAAAGATATACAAATCCCTCTTGTGCTCAGAGATAGAAGCACGCAGGGCCCTATCTCCCTGGGTGGTCCTATCTGCGGCTTCCCAAGCAGCTGGCAGAGATTAACCCACTCCTTGCTGAGGCCACCATGGCATTGTATATGGAGAAGCTTTGAATTGTGTATAGTGGTGATAAACATTACTGTGTGTGTGGCATTAAGTGCATTATAGGAAGAATTTGTATAATAACAACAACAACAAAAAAAAACCAACAAAACGTTTTAAATAAAAGCCAACTAGATATTTTTTCCCCATTGGCATAAAGCCAATGCACAAATCTAAGAAATTCTATTTAAAGGCTATAATATTTTATATTGTGCATCTATAAAAGCAGTAACTAAACAACTTAGATATATATAAGTAAAGTATCAAATTAAAGCTCCTTAAACTGATCTATCTATCTATCTATCTATCTATCTATCTATCTATCCAGTATCTAACTATCCAAACAGTATCTATCTATCTATCTATCTATCTATCTATCTATCTATCTATCTAGTATCTAACTATCCACCCAGTATCTATCTATCTATCTATCTATCTATCTATCCATTCATTCAGTATGTATCTATCTATCTATCTATCTATCTATCTATCTATCTATCTATCCAGTATCTATCTATCTATCTATCCATTCAGTATCTACCTATCTATCCAGTACCTATCTATCTATCTATCTATCTATCTATCTATCTATCTATCTGTCTATCTAGTATCTAATTATTATTATTATTATTATACTTTATTTATTAAGTGCCAACATATTCCGCAGCGCTGTCCATGGATACAATTCATTTAAATAAAACAATAAAACAATTATCCACCCAGTATCTATCTATCTATCTATCTATCTATCTATCTATCATCTATCCACCCAGTATCTATCTATCTATCTATCTATCTATCTATCTATCTATCTATCTATTACCTATCTATCCACCCACCCAGTATCTATCTATCTATCTATCTATCTATCTATCTATCTATCTATCTATCTATCCAGTATCTATCTATCTAGTATCTAATTATCCACCCAGTATCTATCTATCTATCATCTTTCCACCCAGTATCTATCTATCCATTACCTATCTATCCACCCACCCAGTATCTATATATCTATCCAGTATCTATCTAGCTATCCAGTATCTATCTAGCTATCTATCTATCTATTTATATATCCAGTATCTAATCTATCTATCCATTCAGTATATATCTATCTATCTATCTATCTATCTATCCAGTATCTATCTATCTATCTATCTATCTATCTATCTATCTATCTATCCACTAAGTATCTGCAGTATGCAGCAATACATTTTTTATATTGGACTAACATTACATAGTAAAAGACAAACTTTCCTCAGGTCTGAAGCATTGCTGATCAATATGATAGAATTGTTCATAGATATTTTGATATTTAACTACTGGACTAATATGGCTACTACAATATACCTGTAGATATGTTTGCACGTAACACAATTGAGCCCACAGGGGTCAGTTTCTCAATGGCTGAGATAGACAGCCCTCATGACTGGTGGACAGGGAAATAAGCATGCACTGAAAAACAGAGTAGATTTGCATCATCAATAAATGCAAGATAACAAGACAATGCAATAGCACTTAGTCTGAACTTCAAATGAGTAGTACATTTTTTTGTGACAATTTTAAAAGTTATGTCTATTTGCACTCCCCCTGTACCATGTGACAGCCATCAGCCAATCACAAATGCATACACGCTTATTCTATGAATTCTTGCACATGCTCAGTAGGAGCTGGTGACTCAAAAAGTTAAATTATAAAAAGACTGTGCACATTTTGTTAATAGAAGTAAATTGGAAAGTTGTTTCAAATTGTTGCTCTATCTGAATCATGAAAGTTTAATTTTGACTTGAGTGTCTCTTTAAGCAGAGAACAGCAGTTATACTTTAGTAAAAAAAACAACAACATTTTTTTGTTTCCCACAAATGAATTTAATGTTCCTTTATTTAAAGTAAAAATATCTTCTTCCATATAAATGAACAGTTCTTTAGAAACATAAGTGCCACATTAGATACACACAGGCAGGGATAGGAGAGTTACAGAAAATAGGAGGTGATATATGGTCTATGCTGGCTGCTGTGTCACTGATACAAGATCACTGTTGCAGCCAGGATCCTGTAGGGTAAGAGCTTGTGCACTGCTGAAATGCTGCATGAGATCTAAAAGCTACAATGACAAGTCTGGAGATCTCCAGCACGATAAGAGTTAAAGGAATAGGAAAGGCAAAATGAAACTTGCATGAATCAGGTAGAGCAGGTCATTTTAAGACACTTCATTCTCTTGGTTGAAAAAGAATATGCACATATCCTACACTAGTGGGAGCTAGCTGCTGATTGGTTCCTGCACACTTTTGTCTCTTGTGATTGGATAACTAGATGTGTTCAGCTAGCTGCCAGTAGTGCAATGCTGTTCCTTCACCAAAGGATAACAAGAGAATGAAGGACATTTGATAATCAAAATAAATTGGAAAGTTGGTTAAAATTGTATGTTCTATCCAAATCTTGAAAGACAATTTGGGGGTTTCCTGGCCCTTTAAGATTGTGAGTGGATTTATGGTGAGGCTTATTACAGGCAAACCTTTCACTTTCTAGAGACAGTTTCTTTACCCGGTATGAATTTTTAAGTTGAAAATAAATTATGTATTTTATAGCACATTCTACCATTTTCATGTTCAGCAAATTATTCGGTTTAGATACAGTTTTAAGGAATTTGAAAATACAGAGATGGTGTCTGTACATTCAGCATAACAAGAATTCCGCTCCCAGACAGCTGTGATAATAAGCGCAGGACTGAGGTGCAAAAATGTAACATCACTTGACAACGAGACGGCAAGGGCTGTAAACAGGTCTATGCTATACTGGTGAGTCAACGACAAGAGCTACCAGTCAGCTTCCTGTAATGCACTGCTGCTCCTACACATACCTAGATATGCACCCAGAGGCAGAACTTTTCCTCACTTTCTGCAGTGAGATTTTTTTAGTGAAACATTTTCTGCAGGTCATTTTGTAATAAAATACAATTTAAATTAGGCAGTTACTCTAAGCACCAGTTCAATTGCATTGCAAATTAGCTGCAGACAAAATAAGACATGTCTTTCATGTAATTGGCAAAAGTCCATGAGCTAGTGACGTATGGGATATACAATCCTACCAGGGGGGGCAAAGTTTCCCAAACCTCAAAATGCCTATAAATACACCTCCCACCACACCCACAATTCAGTTTTACAAACTTTGCCTCCTATGGAGGTGGTGAAGTTTGTGCTAGATTTTTACGTTGACATGCGCTTCTCAGCATTTTGAAGCCTGATTCCTCTCAGAGTACAGTGAATGTCAGAGGGATGTGAAGGGAGTATCACCTATTGAATGCAATGGTTTTCCTCACTGGAAATCTATTTCATAGGCTCTCTGTTATCGGTCGTAGAGATTAATCTCCTATCTTCCTTTTCAGATGGACGATATACTCTCATGTACCATTACCTCTACTGATAACTGTTTCAGTACTGGTTTGGCTATATGTGGATGGGTGTCTTTTGGTATGTATGTTTTCATTACTTAATTAGTTTGGCACATTATGTATTAATGTAAAGTTCTAAATATATGTATTGTACTTATATTTGCCATGAGTCAGGTTTATGTATATTTCCTTTTGCAGACTGTCAGTTTCAAAATTGGGAAAAACGTATTTAGGAAGTTATTTTTTCTTACCTGGGGTATAGTCTTTTCTTCAAAATTGACTGTTTCTTTAATTTTCGTGGGCAAAATTAGGCTTGCAAGGCCGCAAAATGCTATTATTTGTTGCGTCATTCTTGGCGCAAGAATTTTTTTGGTGCAACGGAACGTTCGTTGAAGCAAGTTCGCCATTTCCGGCGTCTTAGTTGACGCCAGGTTCCTTGAACAAGGTTGCGTCTGCCATGACGCAAGTTGCATCATTTCCGGATGTTGTTAGCGCCAAAACATTTCATTTTGCATTGCGCATCATACTTGCTGCCAAAAAAAATAATTATTTAAACCCCACTTCCTATATGCCTCTTGCCTTTCTTTATGCTCAGAGGTCTATGCTGTTTGCATTTTTTTTACTATTCCTGAAACTGCCATATAAGGAAATTTATCATTTTGCTTTATATGTTGTTTTTTCTCTTACATTTGCAAGATGTCTCAATCTGATCCTGTCTCAGAAACCACTGTTGGATTCCTGCTGCCTGATAACAGTTCTACCAAAGATAAGTGTATCTGTTGTAAATTAGTAGAGATTATATCTCCAGCAGTAGTATGTAACAGTTGCCATGATAAACTTTTACATGCAGATAATGTATCCATCAGTACTAGTACAATGCCTGTTGATCCTTCAACATCTAATGTACATGATATCCCTGTGAATATAAAAGATTTTATTGCTGATGCAATTCAGAAGGCTTTGTCTGCTATTCAGCCTTCTAATAAACGTAAAAGGTCTTTTAATACTTCTCATAAAGTTGATGAAATTTCGAATGACCGACAACATACTGATTTATCCTCCACTGATGAGGATCTATCTGATTCAGAAGATCCTACCTCAGAGATTGACACTGACAAATATACTTATCTCTTTAAGATGGAGTATATTCGTTCCTTGTTAAAAGAGGTGTTGATTACTTTGGATATTGAGGAAACTAGTCCTCTTGATATTAAAACTAGTAAATGTTTAAATTCTGTTTATAAACCTCCTGTGGTTACTCCAGAGGTTTTTCCAGTTCCTGATGCTATTTCTGATATGATTTCAAAGGAATAGAATAGGCCTGGTACTTATTTTATTCCTTCTGCTAGGTTTCAAAAGTTATATCCCTTGCCAGCAATTAGATTAGAGTTTTGGGAAAAAATCCCCAAAGTTGATGGGGCTATCTCTACTCTTGCCAAACGTACTACTATCTCTATGGAAGATAGTACTTCATTTAAAGACCCTTTAGATAGGAAACTTGAATCTTATCTAAGGAAAGCTTATTTATATTCTGGCGATCTTCTCAGGCCTGCCATTTATATGGCTGATGTTGCAGCTGCATCAACTTTTTGGTTGGAAAGTTTAGCGCAACAGGAAACAGATCCTGATTTGTCGAGCATTATTCGCTTGCTTCAACATGCTAATCATTTTATCTGTGATGCTATTTTTGATATCATCAAAATTGATATTAAATCTATGTCTTTAGCTAGAAGAGCTTTGTGGCTTAAATATTGGAATGCTGACATGGTATCTAAGTCTAGATTACTATCTCTTTCTTTCCAAGGTAACAATTTATTTGGTTCTCAGTTGGATTCAATTATTTCAACTGTTACTGGGAGGAAGGGAGTTTTTTTACCTCAGGATAAAAGATCTAATGGTAAATCTAAGGCTTTTAATCGTTTTCGTTCTTTTCGACAGAATAAGGAACAGAAAGCCAATCCTTCCCCCAAAGAATCTGGTTCCAAATGGAAACCCTCTTCAAGTTGGAATAAATCCAAGCCTTTTAAGAAACCAAAGCCAGCTCCCAAGTCTGCATGAAGGTGCGGCCCTCATTCCAGCTCAGCTGGTGGGGGGCAGATTAATTTTTTTCCAAAACATTTGGGCAGATTCTGTCCAAAATCAATGGATTCAGAGCATTGTCTCTCAAGGGTATCGAATAGGATTCAGAGTAAGACCTCCTGTGAGAAATTTTTTTTCTCTCACGCGTTCCAGCAAACCCAGTGAAGGCTCAGGCCTTTCTGAAGTGTGTTTCAGATCTAGAGCTTTCAGGGGTAATTATACCAGTTCCATTTCAGGAACAGGATCTGGGGTTTTATTCAAATCTGTTCATTGTCCCAAAGAAAGGAAATTCATTCAGGCCAGTTCTGGATCTGAAAATTTTGAACCGTTTTGTGAGAGTGCCAACTTTCAAAATGGTGACTATAAGTACTATTCTGCCTTTTGTTCAGCAAGGTCATTATATGTCCACGATAGACTTACAGGATGCATATCCTCATATTCCGATTCATCCAGACCACTATCGGTTTCTGAGATTCTCTTTTCTAGACAAGCATTACCAATTTGTCGCTCCAAGAATTTTTTCAAAAGTTCTCGTGCCCTACTCTCTGTAATCAGAGAACAGTGTATTGCAGTGTTTCCTTATTTGGACGATATCTTGGTACTAGCTCAGTCTTTACATTTTGCAGAATCTCACACATATCAACTAGTGTTGTTTCTTCAAAGACATGGTTGGAGGATCAATTTACCAAAAAGTTCCTTGATTCCTCAGACAAGGGTCACCTTTTTAGGTTTCCAGATAGATTCAGTGTCCATGACTCTCTCTCTAACAGAGAAGAGGCGAATAAAATTGGTTTCAGCTTGTCGGAACCTTCAGTCTCAATCGTTCTCTTCAGTGGCTATGTGCATGGAAGTTTTAAGTCTCATGACTGCAGCATCGGACGCGATCCCCTTTGCTCGTTTTCATATGAGATCTCTCCAGCTTTGTATGCTGAAGCAATGGTGCAGGGATTATACAAAGATATCACAATTAATATCTTTAAATCCCAATGTTCAACTTTCTGTGACTTGGTGATTAGATCACCACTGTATAATTCAAGGGGCCACTTTTGTTTGTCCAACCTGGACTGTAATCACAACAGATGCAAGTCTTTCAGGTTGGGGAGCTGTCTGGGGAACTCTGACAGCACAAGGGGTTTTGAAATCTCAAGAGGCGAGGGTACCAATCAATATTTTGCAACTCCGTGGTATTTTCAGGGCTCTTCAGGTTTGGCCTCTGTTGAAGAGAGAACCATTCATTTGTTTTCAGACAATCTCAACTGTGGCATATGTCAATCATCAGTCCCCTAGCTATGAAAGAAGTATCTCGGATACTTGCTTGGGCGGAATCCAGCTCTTGTCTAATTTCTGTGGTACATATCCCAGGTATAGACAATTGGGAAGCGGATTATCTCAGCCGTCAGACTTTACATCCGGGGGAGTATTCTCTCTCCATCCAGATGTGTTTTTTTCAGATTTTTCAGATGTGGGGTCTTCCAGAAATTGATCTGATGGCTTCTCATATAAACAAGAAACTTCCCAGGTACCTATCCAGGTCCAGGGATCCTCAGGCGGAGTCGGTGGATGCGTTAGCAGTTCCTTGGTTTTACCAACCTGCTTATATCTTTCCGCCTCTAGTTCTTCTTCCAAGAGTGATTTCCAAAATCATCATGGAACATTCGTTTGTGTTTCTGGTAGCTCCAGCATGGCCTCACAGATTCTGGTATGCGGACCTTGTCCGGATGTCCAGTTGTCAACCTTGGCCACTTCCTTTAAGACCAGACCTTCTGTCTCAAGGACCGTTTTTCCATCAGGATCTCAAATTGCTAAATTTGAAGGTATGGAAATTGAACGCTTAGTGCTTAGTCATAGAGGTTTCTCTGACTCAGTGATTGATACTATGTTACAGGCTCGTAAATCTGTTTCTAGGAAGATTTATTATTGAGTTTTGAAGACTTATTTCATGGTGTTCTTCTCATAAATTCTCCTGGCATTCTTTTAGAATTCCTAAATTTGTACAGTTTCTTCAGGATGGTTTGGATAAAGGTTTGTCTGCAACTTCCTTGAAGGGACAAATCTCTGCTATTTCTGTTTTATTTCACAGGAAGATTGCTAAGCTTCCTGATATACACTGTTTTGTACAGGCTTTAGTTCGTATTAAGCCTGTCATTAGATCAATATCTCCTCCTTGGAGTCTTAATTTGGTTTTGAAGGCTTTACATGCTCCTCCTTTTGAGCCTATGCATTCTTTGGATATTAAACTACTTTCTTGGAAAGTGTTGTTCCTTTTGGCTATCTCTTCTGCTAGAAGAGTTTCTGAATTATCTGCTCTTTCTTGTGAGTCACCTTTTCTGATTTTTCATCAGGATAAGGCAGTTTTGCGGACTTCATTTAAATTTTTACCTAAAGTTGTGAATTCTAACAACATTAATAGGGAAATTGTTGTCCCCTCTTTGTGTCCTAATCCTAAGAATTCTTTGGAAAGATCATTACATTCTCTGGATGTTGTAAGAGCTTTGAAATATTATTTTGAAGCTACTAAAGATTTCAGGAAGACTTCTAGTATATTGCCTTTCTTTATGCTCAGATGTCTATGCTGTTTGCATTTTTTTTTACTATTCCTGAAACTGCCATATAAGGAAATTGATAATTTTGCTTTATATGTTGTTTTTTCTCTTACATTTGCAAGATGTCTCAATCTGATCCTGTCTCAGAAACCACTGTTGGATTCCTGCTGCCTGATAACAGTTCTACCAAAGATAAGTGTATCTGTTGTAAATTAGTAGAGATTATATCTCCAGCAGTAGTATGTAACAGTTGCCATGATAAACTTTTACATGCAGAGAATGTATCCATCAGTACTAGTACAATGCCTGTTGTTCCTTCAACATCTAATGTACATGATATCCCTGTGAATATAAAAGATTTTATTGCTGATGCAATTCAGAAGGCTTTGTCTGCTATTCAGCCTTCTAATAAACGTAAAAGGTCTTTTAATACTTCTCATGAAGTTGATGAAATTTCAAATGACCGACAACATACTGATTTATCCTCCACTGATGAGGATCTATCTGATTCAGAAGATCCTACCTCAGAGATTGACACTGACAAATATACTTATCTCTTTAAGATGGAGTATATTCGTTCCTTGTTAAAAGAGGTGTTGATTATTTTGGATATTGAGGAAACTAGTCCTCTTGATATTAAAACTAGTAAATGTTTAAATTCTGTTTATAAACCTCCTGTGGTTACTCCAGAGGTTTTTCCAGTTCCTGATGCTATTTCTGATATGATTTCAAAGGAATAGAATAGGCCTGGTACTTATTTTATTCCTTCTGCTAGGTTTCAAAAGTTATATCCCTTGCCAGCAATTAGATTAGAGTTTTGGGAAAAAATCCCCAAAGTTGATGGGGCTATCTCTACTCTTGCCAAACGTACTACTATCCCTATGGAAGATAGTACTTCATTTAAAGACCCTTTAGATAGGAAACTTGAATCTTGTCTAAGGAAAGCTTATTTATATTCTGGCGATCTTCTCAGGCCTGCCATTTATATGGCTGATGTTGCAGCTGCATTAACTTTTTGGTTGGAAAGTTTAGCGCAACAGGAAACAGATCCTGATTTATCTAGCATTATTCGCTTGCTTCAACATGCTAATCATTTTATCTGTGATGCTATTTTTGATATCATCAAAATTGATATTAAATCTATGTCTTTAGCTAGAAGAGCTTTGTGGCTTAAATATTGGAATGCTGACATGGTATCTAAGTCTAGATTACTATCTCTTTCTTTCCAAGGTAACAATTTATTTGGTTCTCAGTTGGATTCAATTATTTCAACTGTTACTGGGAGGAAGGGAGTTTTTTTACCTCAGGATAAAAGATCTAATGGTAAATCTAAGGCTTTTAATTGTTTTCGTTCTTTTCGACAGAATAAGGAACAGAAAGCCAATCCTTCCCCCAAAGAATCTGGTTCCAAATGGAAACCCTCTTCAAGTTGGAATAAATCCAAGCCTTTTAAGAAACCAAAGCCAGCTCCCAAGTCTGCATGAAGGTGCGGCCCTCATTCCAGCTCAGCTGGTGGGGGACAGATTAATTTTTTTCCAAAACATTTGGGCAGATTCTGTCCAAAATCAATGGATTCAGAGCATTGTCTCTCAAGGGTATCGATTAGGATTCAGAGTAAGACCTCCTGTGAGAATTTATTTTTCTCTCACGCGTTCCAGCAAACCCAGTGAAGGCTCAGGCCTTTCTGAAGTGTGTTTAAGATCTAGAGCTTTCAGGGGTAATTATACCAGTTCCATTTCAGGAACAGGATCTGGGGTTTTATTCAAATCTGTTCATTGTCCCAAAGAAAGGAAATTCATTCAGGCCAGTTCTGGATCTGAAAATTTTGAACCGTTTTGTGAGAGTGCCAACTTTCAAAATGGTGACTATAAGTACTATTCTGCCTTTTGTTCAGCAAGGTCATTATATGTCCACGATAGACTTACAGGATGCATATCCTCATATTCCGATTCATCCAGACCACTATCGGTTTCTGAGATTCTCTTTTCTAGACAAGCATTACCAATTTGTCGCTCCAAGAATTTTTTCAAAAGTTCTCGTGCCCTACTCTCTGTAATCAGAGAACAGTGTATTGCAGTGTTTCCTTATTTGGACGATATCTTGGTACTAGCTCAGTCTTTACATTTTGCAGAATCTCACACATATCAACTAGTGTTGTTTCTTCAAAGACATGGTTGGAGGATCAATTTACCAAAAAGTTCCTTGATTCCTCAGACAAGGGTCACCTTTTTAGGTTTCCAGATAGATTCAGTGTCCATGACTCTCTCTCTAACAGAGAAGAGGCGAATAAAATTGGTTTCAGCTTGTCGGAACCTTCAGTCTCAATCGTTCTCTTCAGTGGCTATGTGCATGGTAGTTTTAAGTCTCATGATTGCAGCATCGGACGCGATCCCCTTTGCTCGTTTTCATATGAGACCTCTCCAGCTTTGTATGCTGAAGCAATGGTGCAGGGATTATACAAAGATATCACAATTAATATCTTTAAATCCCAATGTTCAACTTTCTGTGACTTGGTGATTAGACCACCACTGTATAATTCAAGGGGCCTCTTTTGTTTGTCCAACCTGGACTGTAATCACAACAGATGCAAGTCTTTCAGGTTGGGGAGCTGTCTGGGGAACTCTGACAGCACAAGGGGTTTTGAAATCTCAAGAAGCGAGGTTACCAATCAATATTTTGGAACTCCGTGGTATTTTCAGGGCTCTTCAGGTTTGGCCTCTGTTGAAGAGAGAACCATTCATTTGTTTTCAGACAATCTCAACTGTGGCATATGTCAATCATCAGTCCCCTAGCTATGAAAGAAGTATCTCGGATACTTGCTTGGGCGGAATCCAGCTCTTGTCTAATTTCTGTGGTACATATCCCAGGTATAGACAATTGGGAAGCGGATTATCTCAGCCGTCAGACTTTACATCCGGTGGAGTATTCTCTCTCCATCCAGATGTGTTTTTTTCAGATTTTTCAGATGTGGGGTCTTCCAGAAATTGATCTGATGGCTTCTCATATAAACAAGAAACTTCCCAGGTACCTATCCAGGTCCAGGGATCCTCAGGCGGAGTCGGTGGATGCGTTAGCAGTTCCTTGGTTTTACCAACCTGCTTATATCTTTCCGCCTCTAGTTCTTCTTCCAAGAGTGATTTCCAAAATCATCATGGAACATTCCTTTGTGTTTCTGGTAGCTCCAGCATGGCCTCACAGATTCTGGTATGCAGACCTTGTCCGGATGTCCAGTTGTCAACCTTGGCCACTTCCTTTAAGACCAGACCTTCTGTCTCAAGGACCGTTTTTCCATCAGGATCTTAAATTGCTAAATTTGAAGGTATGGAAATTGAATGCTTAGTGCTTAGTCATAGAGGTTTCTCTGACTCAGTGATTCCTTATTTCACAGGAAGATTGCTAAGCTTCCTGATATACACTGTTTTGTACAGGCTTTAGTTCGTATTAAGCCTGTCATTAGATCAATATCTCCTCCTTGGAGTCTTAATTTGGTTTTGAAGGCTTTACATGCTCCTCCTTTTGAGCCTATGCATTCTTTGGATATTATTCTTGGAAAGTGTTGTTCCTTTTGGCTATCTCTTCTGCTAGAAGAGTTTCTGAATTATCTGCTCTTTCTTGTGAGTCACCTTTTCTGATTTTTCATCAGGATAAGGCAGTTTTGCGGACTTCATTTAAATTTTTACCTAAAGTTGTGAATTCTAACAACATTAATAGGGAAATTGTTGTCCCCTCTTTGTGTCCTAATCCTAAGAATTCTTTGGAAAGATGCTTACATTCTCTGGATGTTGTAAGAGCTTTGAAATATTATTTTGAAGCTACTAAAGATTTCAGGAAGACTTCTAGTATATTTGTTGTCTTTTCTGGTTCTAGACAAGGTCAGAAAGCTTCTGCCATTTCCTTGGCATCTTGGTTAAAGCTTTTGATTCATAAGGCTTATTTGGAGTCGGGTCAGGCCCCGCCTCAGAGAATTACAGCTCATTCTACTAGATCAGTCTCCACTTAGTGGGCTTTTAAGAATGACGCTTCAGTTGTTCAGATTTGCAAAGCAGCAACTTGGTCTTCTTTGCATACATTTACTAAATTCTACCGTTTTGATGTATTTGCCTGTTCGGAAGCAGTTTTTGGTAGAAAAGTTCTTCAGGCAGCTGTTTCAATTTAATTCCTCTGCTTACGTTTTAAGTTTTTTTCTTTCATTTATAAGAAAAACTTATTTTTTTGGTTGTGGATTTAATTTTTTCAGCGGAAAATGTCTGTTTTTTTTTATCCCTCCCTCTCTAGTGACTCTTGTGTGAAGGTCCACATCTTGGGTATTTCTATCCCATACGTCATGGACTCAGGGCCGGATTTACCATTAGGCACAGTAGGCATGTGCCTACAGGCGCCTTGCAGTGAGGGGCGCCTGCCTGTCAGTAATTTAATTTTTTTTTTTTTTTTTGTGAGGGCATTAATTTTAGTAAGAATTGTGCTGCCAGGTGCTTACAGAGTCGAGTGTTTCATTGGGAATATGTTACAGCAGTTGAAGGAGCCATGAAGGAGAGAGGGGCAAAGATTAAAACTAAACCCCTCCCATTTTCGCCAGGCTTGTTTAGTTTCACTTTTATTTTATGTAATTCTGTTGCCTCACACAGCCAAGCTCCATGCTGATGTGTAGTAGACAATTTTTGTTGAAGGAATGAAAGCTTCAGAACAACAGGTTAGGACTGTGTATATATATATACATACACACACACACACATCACATTAAAATTTGTTAATCTGTTCTTTTATCAAGTAAGTGTGGTATGTTTGTGTTTTGTGGTAAATTGAATTTCTAATTTCTAATTTTAAACACATTTGTTAACCCCTGGATTACATATAATCTACAACATTCCATTTTTTCCTTTAAGAGCAACATCCTATTATATTTATATTTCAGAACAAAATAAATGTAACATCTGTGTGTATTTGTACCAAAAATATCAGAGTTCACAAGATTGTTTTCATGTAGTGGAAAAAAGACCTACATTTTACATGCTGCTAGTTTTAATATTGCTATTGTTTACACAAAACTGTGTTTAACTCCAACAAAATGTTAAGCACATAGTCAAAGTCATCTCCAGAAAAGCAATACACTAATGGCTTGTAAGTAAACATGTCTTCTGAGCCCATCTGGGTCTGCACAGATGTGTATTGCTGTCTCAGAACTGACATTGACTATGTGTTTAACTCTTTTGCAAGAGGCTAACACACTTTTGTGCAAGCACTAGTGCAATAATAAAATGCCCTAGCAAACTGTCACATTTTATGTCCCTTTAAATAGGGTTTTCTTTAGAATATTTTGCATTACAAGTTTAACATGATTTGTTTATGTTATACATAATAGAAATTGTATGGCCATTTGAGTTAAGTGAATATTGATTTTTGGCGTAGCTTCCATTACAACAAATATTGCAATTGGTGTGTGTATCTCCATAAAAGGGAAAATGTAATTTTACATCTAATATTTATTTTTAGTTGTCCTAAATAATAATAAAAAAAGTCCTCATTTTTTTCCACTTTTTTTTTTGGGGGGGGAGGTAGGGGGGGCGCTTCAGGTTTTTGTGCCTACAGGCCCCTGAGATGTAAATCCGGCCCTGCATGGACTCTTGCCAATTACATGAAAGAAAACATAATCTATGTAAGAACTTACCTGATAAATTAATTTCTTTCATATTGGCAAGAGTCCATGAGGCCCACCCTTTTTATGGTGGTTATGATTTTTTGAATAAAGCACAATTATATTTCCATTTTAGATGCTCTTTACTCCTTTTTTCTATCACCCCACTACTTGGCTATTCGTTAAAACTGAATTGTGGGTGTGGTGAGGGGTGTATTTATAGGCATTTTGAGGTTTGGGAAACTTTGCCCCTCCTGGTAGGATTGTAAATCCCATACATCACTAGCTCATGGACTCTTGCCAATATGAAAGAAATTAATTTATCATGTAAGTTCTTACATAAATTGTGTTTTTTGTTAATTCTTTAAACCACGGGTGTCAAACACAAGGCCCGCGGGCCGAATCCGGCCCACCAGACCTTGTCATGTGGCCCATGTAGCCGCCGCCGGCCGCCAGCCTTCACCCCTGATACCGCGATTCAGTAATATAAAAAATAAACATTTATATTTATTGTTTGCTACAGTAGCGCGTCCGCGATCGTGACACTGAGGCCCGTCCGTCCTCCCCTCCTTTGAATTTGTAATTATCGCGCCGCTGTCAGCAGCAGCGAATCAGCGACAAGCAAGCAGGCGTGATGTCACCAGGGGCATCTCACGTGACCCCGCGTTGCCGCTCTAGAGCACTGAGGAGTGTGAAGTTCTCACAGGAACACGCGGCAGCAGGCTAGAGGACACTGTCTGACAAGTGAGCAGCTGAGATTGTCACTCACTGTGTCGCACACCGGGCCCCGTAATCCTCTGACTTGGCGCTGCCGATCTGGACCAGACGAGAATGAGTCGAGACTGTGAGAGGTGAGAGTCTGGCTGCCTGCTGCGCATATGAACCTGTGCTCTCAGGCTCAGCTGCAATAAAAAGTTTTAGGCACTCTGGCTGCTAAACCATGAAATCAGAATTATTTAAAAAAAATATCCATTTTTGTGACTTATTCTTAAGTAAGTTTTATTTGTCAGGCACAGTCTGTTATGCTAGGAAAAAATGCTGGTAATAAAATGACAAATTTTATTATTATAAAGTAACTGTAACATTGTCAACCAGGCAGCAGGTAGATTCGCAAATCTGAGGGGTAATTAAAAAATAGTAAAAGCTTCTTAATTTTTTAATTACCCTGGCTGATATTTTTTAGCAAATGACTGCCACATGCAGTTTATTTGTTATATCTGCTGGTAGAGATATTTTTCAGTAAAGTTAAGCTTCTTAATTTTTTAATTACCCTGGCTGATATTAGCAAATGATCTGCCACTGTTATAATATATACATTTGAGTTTATTTGTTATTATCTGTTGGTTCTGTAAGTACAGAGATGCAGTACCCTTCTGAAGCTTTACTACAAAATATCTGTACTTACAGAACCAACAGATAGATTATAACAAATAAACTGTATATAACAGTGGCAGATCATTTGCTATAGCCAGGGTAATTAAAAAATTAAGAAGCTTTACTGAAAAATATCTCTACCAGCAGATATAACAAATAAAATAACAGCTGAGTGGCAGATTATTTGCTAATAGCATTGAGATAGGCATTCTATGTCCCCCCTACATAATATATAGCCCCCATGTGTCACCCAGCATATAATATATAGCCCCCATCCCCCCTTCATAATATTTTGACCCTTAGTGCTAAACAGTAATAATTGAATGCAGTGACAATAATTTATTATGATAATAAAGAGTGGACACATAGTCCTATACAACCGGCCCTTTGAGGCCCTTTGAGGGTGACCAAACTGCTGATGTGGCCCCCGATGAATTTGAGTTTGACACCCCTGCTTTAAACTGTTTCTTGAATAAATTTGTTTCTCTTTCTCTTTTCTCATGGTCCAACATCACAAGGTAGAAACATAGTAATAAAAAAGGTGAATTTTTCACAAGAGCATCTTAAATTCAGAAGTCACAGCTTTCCACACTGGGAAAGGCAAGGGGATGGGGTTGAAAAATTCCTGAGAGACCGTGTGCTGTCGCTTTGCAGCGCTGCTCCATATTTAAAGGGACATGAAACCCAAAACTTTTTTCATGATTTAGGTAGAACATACTATTTTAAACAACTTTCTAGTTTACTTCTATTATCTAATTTGTTTCATTCTCTTGGTATCATTTGTTGAAGGAGTAGCAATGCACTACTGGTTTCTAACTGAACACATGGGTGAGCCAATGACAATCAGTATATATCTGCAGCCACCAATCAGCAGCTAGAACCTAGGTTATTTGCTGCTCCTGAGCTTACATGGATAAACCTTTCAGCAAAGGATAACAAGAGAAGGAAGCAAATTAACTAATAGAAGTAAATTGGAAAGTTGTTTAAAATTATATTCTCTATCTGAATCATGAAAAAAAAATTGTGTTCCATGTCCCTTTAACTGTTCCCTTTAAACAGCACAGACAGAGCAAAGCTCTGTTTGAAGAGAACTGTCTAATGTGGAGCAGTAAGTGCTAACAGTTCCTGCATGTCTCCCATTTGTTCTGCATTTTCTGCGATGACCTCTCATATCACAGCATGTTCTGCCTTGGGGGTGTGCATTTTATCCAAGGATCCCAAGAGAACAAAGTAAAATTGATAAGAAAGTAAACTGAGAAGTCACTACAAACTGAATGTTCTATCTGAATAATGAAAGCTTCATTTTGACTTTCAGTTGCCTTAAAGCAGCAAATCTTGGCTGGTAACAAGGCATTTTTAATTGTAACGTTTTTTCTAATGACCAGTTTATGCACATGGCAATACACATGACAATACACATGACAATACACATGACAATACACATGACATTAGACATGACAATACACATGGCAATACACATGACAAATACACATGACAATGCACATGACATTAGACATGACAATACACATGGCAATACACATGACAAATACACATGACAATGCACATGACATTACACATGACAATACACATGACATTACACATGACATTACACATGACAATACACATGACAATACACATGGCAATACACATGGCAATACACATGACAATACACATGACAATACACATGACACTACACATGACAATACACATGGCAATACACATGACAATACACATGACAATACACATGGCAATACACATGGCAATACACATGGCAATACACATGACAATACACATGACATTACACATGGCAATACACATGGCAATACACATGACAATACACATGGCAATACACATGGCAATACACATGGCAATACACATGACAATACACATAACATTACACATGGCAATACACATGACAATACACATGACATTACACATGGTAAAACACATGGCAATACACATGACAATACACATGACAATACACATGACAATACACATGACATTAGACATGACAATACACATGACAATACACATGACAATACACATGACAATACACATGACACTACACATGACAATACACATGGCAATACACATGACAAATACACATGACAATGCACATGACATTACACATGACAATACACATGACATTACACATGACATTACACATGACAATACACATGACAATACACATGACAATACACATGACAATACACATGACACTACACATGACAATACACATGGCAATACACATGACAATACACATGACAATACACATGACAATACACATGGCAATACACATGGCAATACACATGACAATACACATGACATTACACATGGCAATACACATGGCAATACACATGACAATACACATGGCAATACACATGGCAATACACATGACAATACACATACCATTACACATGGTAAAACACATGGCAATACACATGACAATACACATGGCAATACACATGACAATACACATGACAATACACATGGCAATACACATGGCAATACACATGGCAATACACATGACAACACACATGACAATACACATGATCTTTGCTGGTTTATTAAGAGAAGAATAATAAAGTTCAAATTACATTTGTAAACTATAAATCATATGCACTTAAAGGGACATTCCAGCATAAATTGCAATCCACATGGATGTATTTCAGTTTTGAGTAGAAGCATTTTTGTAATATACATGTGTGTATATAATAAATATATAATAAAAGCTATAGCTGTTTCAAAAGTGTATTTAAGTATGCACCGTGCACCAGCATTTTAAACACAGCACTTGGGCAGAGAAACTAAGGTGCTTGTACCATCTGGTAATGACTCAGTTTGTTTATTGCTGATATGATACAAGCCCCACTGGTGCTTTGAGCAGCTGCATTATTTAAAATGCTGTTGCACTGAGAATATCTAGTTATGCCTCACATGAACGTGCAGAGAAAAGTGTTAACACTAAAACAGTGATACATTTTACTAGAAGCATTTTTGCCAATACAAGTATATTGTAAATATGTTTCTATACAAAGATGTAATTCATCTATGCGTTAAATTTTGCCCGGCATGTACCTTTAAATATGATCATCACAATACTCACATGTCAGTGTTCTCCCCAGGATCTTTTTAGCGGGTGCACCACCTGGCTAAAATGTTAGCCAATATTAAAGGGACACTGAACCCAATTTTTTTCTTTCGTAATTCAGATAGAGCATGACATTTTAAGCAACTTTCAAATTTACTCCTATTATTAAATGTTCTTCATTCTCTTGGTATCTTTATTTGAAATGCAAGAATGTAAGTTTAGATGCCGGCCCATTTTTGGTGAACAACCTGGGTTGTTCTTGCTGATTGGTGGATAAATTCATCCACCAATAAAATGTACTGTCCAGAGTGCTGAACCAAAAAAGCTTAGATGCCTTCTTTTTCAAATAAAGATAGAAAGAGAACGAAGAAAAATTGATAATAGGAATAAATTGAAAGTTGCTTAAAATTTCATGCTCTATCAGAACCATGAAATAAAAAAAATTGGGGTCAGTATCTCTTTAAACTAAAATGAATTAATAATAAAAAAATTCAATTTTTATTGCACAAATTATCATTAAATACATTTATGTTAAATTATGCAATTAATTTGTGCTTTGGATATCAGAAAAATATATATTAAAAAATATTACACTGCCCAACCAGGCTACTTCATAATGCCACTGCTACTTCATAATACCCCCCGGCTACGTCATAATACCCCCCGGCTACGTCATAATACCCCCCGGCTACTTCACAATGCCCCCCGGCTACTTCATAATGCCCCCCAGCTACTTCATAATGCCACTGCTACTTCATAATACCCCCCGGCTACGTCATAATGCCCCCCCGGATACTTCATAATACCCCCCGGCTACATCATAATGCCCCTCTGGCTACTTCATAATGCCCCCCCGGCTACTTCATAATGCTACTGCTACTTCATAATACCCCCCAGCTACTTCATAATGCCCCCTGGCTATTTCATAATGCCACTGCTACTTCATAATACCCCCGGCTAGGTCATAATGCCCCCCGGCTACATCATAATACCCCCCGGCTACTTCATAATCCCCCCCGGCTACTTCATAATGCCCCCTGGCTACTTCATAATGCCCCCCGGCTACTTCATAATACCCCCCGGCTACTTCATAATGCCCCCCGGCTACTTCATTATGCCACTGCTACTTCATAATACCCCCTGACTACTTCATAATGCCCCCCCGGCTACGTCATAATACCCCCCAGCTACATCATAATGCCCCCCGGCTACTTCATAATGCCACTGCTACTTCATAATACCCCCTGACTACTTCATAATGCCCTCTGGCTACTTCATAATGCCCCCTGGCTACTTCATAATGCCACCTGGCTGGCAAAATTGTCTGTGGAGAACAATTTCAATGAGGTGCTTGCATAATTAAATAATCTTAATTATAAAATTAAATTGCTATATGTGGATTGAGGGGTGTCTAAGAATGCCCTTTCTACTTAAAGGGGCGCTAAACATATTAGTCAATGTTTTTAAAGCAAATTAAAGGACAGTCAACTCTAAATTGTTATTGTTTAAAAAGATAGATAATCCCTTTATTACCCATTCCCCAGTTTTGCATAACCAACCCTGTTATATTCATACACTTTTTACCTATGTGATTACCTTGTATCTAAGCTTCTGCAGACTGCCCCCTTATCTGAGGACTATTTACAGACTTTCATTTTTGTCAATTTCTGCACAACTCCAAGGGGAGAGCACAATGCTATCTATATGGCTCACATGAACTAGCAGTCTCCTGTTGTGAAAGGCTAATAAAAAAGCATGTGATACAAGGCTGTCTGTAGTGGCTTAGAAACAGGCAGACATTTAGAGGATTAAACGTTATAAAGTATATTAATCTAACAATGTTGGTTGTGCAAAGCTGGAGAATGGGTAGTAAAGGCATTATCTATCTTTGAACATTAACAATTCTGGTGTAGACTGTGTCTTTAAACCATTTCTACTGTGATTATTTTTCAATAGCCAAACTCTACCTATCATTTGCCTTATTTGGAGGAGCACATATGGGCTTTAGTCTGCAGGCAACAAGGGTAGTCACTGTCATAAAGTATAAAGCACTCTATTTTGCTGTTGCTATTGGTTAAAGCCCATTAGTGAATGATATGTAGCAGGGTTCACCATTGGAACAGGGTGCATTTCTGTGAATTAGAAATTACTCAGTTTTCAGAGCTAAATTACACGAAAAGGGGAAAAAATTAATAATGAAATAATAAATATTGCGATGTTTTGTCATTCACAACTAAACGTTTTATATACAAATCTGAATGTGCTTACTTTCCATTTAAAAGAACAAGCTGGAGTTATATTACATATATTACATTAATATAATGTTCATTTATAGAGTTATATTAAATATATTACATTAATATAATGTTCATTTATAGAGTTATTTTAAATATATTACATTAATATATGTTCATTTATATAGTTATATTAAATATATTACATTAATATAATGTTCATTTATAGAGTTATATTAAATATATTACATTACTATATGTTCATTTATATAGTTATATTAAATATATTACATTAATATAATGTTCATTTATAGTTATAGTAAATATATTACATTAATATATGTTCATTTATAGAATTATAGTAAATATATTACATTAATATAATGTTCATTTATAGAGTTATATTAAATATATTAGTTTTAATATATGTTCATTTATAGAGTTATATTAAATATATTACATTAATATAATGTTCATTTATAGAGTTATATTAAATATATTACATTCATATATGTTCATTTATATAGTTATATTAAATATATTACATTAATATAATGTTCATTTATAGAGTTATATTAAATATATTACATTAATATAATGTTCATTTATAGAGTTATATTAAATATATTACATTAATATAATGTTCATTTATAGAGTTATATTAAATATATTACATTAATATATGTTCATTTATAGAGTTATATTAAATATATTACATTAATATATGTTCATTTATATAGTTATATTAAATATATTACATTAATATATGTTCATTTATAGAGTTATATTAAATATATTACATTAATATAATGTTCATTTATAGAGTTATATTAAATATATTACATTACTATATGTTCATTTATAGAGTTATATTAAATATATTACATTACTATATGTTCATTTATAGAGTTATATTAAATATATTACATTACTATATGTTCATTTATAGAGTTATATTAAATATATTACATTACTATATGTTCATTTATAGAGTTATATTAAATATATTACATTAATATATGTTCATTTATAGAGTTATATTAAATATATTACATTAATATATGTTCATTTATAGAGTTATATTAAATATATTACATTAATATAATGTTCATTTATAGTTATATTAAATATATTACATTAATATATGTTCATTTATAGAGTTATATTAAAATGCTTTATCTTCAGAGAGCATTATTTTTAAGAAATTAAAACAGACATCTGAGAAATGCTGTCCTTATGTGAACATCTACTTGTCTGAAACAATTTCCAACTCCTGCTTTCATCAATACATTTATCACATTCCAGTACACTGAGAAGCCCCCATAATGAGAACACAGCTGTCTGTAGTTGTGTTGTACAGAGCTACAAAACTCTCTTATCAAGGGTGTAACTTGGAACCAAACACAAAAAACAGTTTAGTAATGCTCACCTCTAAAATATATAGATATACTTATAGTGCAACCTAGAAAACAATTTAATCATAAACATTAAAGAGGAAGAAGACTACACACACGTGTAATCTCAAAGTCTAGGATAATAGCACATATAACCTCACCCGGGTTAGCCCCCCCATATTCAAAATTTTAACAAATTATCATTCCATTTGTTAGATCTTTGTTAGATCAGGTTAGATCAACTGTTTTTTTTCGTTAGATCTACTCTAAAATATGAAATATTAACAATCTTTTTCAGGGGGGGCTAACCCGTAGCCAGCCCCCCCTCAACAAAAATTTGGACAAAATGTTATTGATTATGATAGCTCCACGTTAGATCAGGTTTGATCAGCCAAAAGTTTTGTTAGATCTAGTCTAATTAATGAGATATTGCATTTTTAATGAGGGGGGGCTAGCCCCCCCTCAACTGAAATCTGGACCAAATTTTATTGATTTTGATAGATATACATTAGATCAGGTTAGATCAACTGTTTTTTTCGTTAGATCTATCACGCAAGCGGCGGTATTCACAATCCTAGTTTGTGTGCGGGGGAGGGGCGATCCCCGGATTAGCCCCCCCCTCAACTGAAATCTGGACCAAATTTGATTGATTTTGATAGATATACGTTAGATCAGGTTAGATCAACTGTTTTTTTCGTTAGAACTATCATGCAAGCGGCGGTATTAACAATCCTAGTTTGTGTGCGGGGGAGGGGTGATCCCCGTGTTAGCCCCCCACAACTGAAATCTAGACCAAATTTTATTGATTTTGATAGATATACGTTAGATCAGGTTAGATCAACTGTTTTTTTCGTTAGATCTATCACAAAAGCTGCGGTATTCACAATCCTATTTTGTGTGCGGGGGAGGGGTGATCCCCAGGTTAGCCCCCCCTCAACTGAAATCTGGACCAAATTTTATTGATTTTGATAGATATACGTTAGATCAGGTTAGATCAACTGTTTTTTTTGTTAGATCTATCACGCAAGCGGCGGTATTCACAATCCTAGTTTGTGTGCGGGGGAGGGGTGATCCCCGGGTTAGCCCCCCCTCAACTGAAATCTGGACCAAATGTTATTGATTTTGATAGATATACGTTAGATCAGATTAGATCAACTGTTTTTTTCGTTAGATCTATCATGTAAGCGGCGGAATTAACAATCCTATTTTGTGTGCGGGGGAGGGGTGATCCCCGGGTTAGCCCCCCCTCAACTGAAATCTGGACCAAATTTTATTGATTTTGATAGATATACATTAGATCAGGTTAGATCAACAGTTTTTTTCGTTAGATCTATCACGCAAGCGGCGGTATTCACAATCCTAGTTTGTGTGCGGGGGAGGGGTGATCCCCGGGTTAGCCCCCCCTCAACTGAAATCTGGACCAAATTTGACTGATTTTGATAGATATACGTTAGATCAGGTTAAATCAACAGTTTTTTTTCGTTAGATCTATCACGCAAGCGGCGGTATTCACAATCCTAGTTTGTGTGCGGGGGAGGGGTGATCCCCGGGTTAGCCCCCCCTCAACTGAAATCTGGACCAAATTTGATTGATTTTGATAGATATACGTTAGATCAGGTTAGATCAAATGTTTTTTTCGTTAGATCTATCACGTAAGCGGCGGTATTAACAATCCTTGTTTGTGTGCGGGGGAGGGGTGATCCCCGGGTTAGCCCCTCCTCAACTGAAATCTGGACCAAATTTGATTGATTTTGATAGATATACGTTAGATCAGGTTAGATCAACTGTTTTTTTCGTTAGATCTATCACGCAAGCAGCGGTATTCACAATCCTAGTTTGTGTGCGGGGGAGGGGTGATCCCCGAGTTAGCCCCCCCCTCAACTGAAATCTGGACCAAATTTGATTGATTTTGATAGATATACGTTAGATCAACTGTTTTTTTCGTTAGATCTATCACGCAAGCAGCGGTGTTCACAATCCTAGTTTGGGTGCGGGGGAGGGGTGAACACTGGGCTAGCCCCCCCCCTCAACTGAAATCCGGACCAAATTTTATTGAATTTGATAGATATACGTTAGATCAGGTTAGATCAACAGTTTTTTTCGTTAGATCTATCACGTAAGCGGCGGTATTAACAATCCTTGTTTGTGTGCGGGGGAGGGGTGATCCCCGGGTTAGCCCCTCCTCAACTGAAATCTGGACCAAATTTGATTGATTTTGATAGATATACGTTAGATCAGGTTAGATCAACTGTTTTTTTTCGTTAGATCTATCACGCAAGCAGCGGTATTCACAATCCTAGTTTGTGTGCGGGGGAGGGGTGATCCCCGAGTTAGCCCCCCCTCAACTGAAATCTGGACCAAATTTGATTGATTTTGATAGATATACGTTAGATCAACTGTTTTTTTCGTTAGATCTATCACGCAAGCGGCGGTATTCACAATTCTAGTTTGTGTGAGGGGGAGGGGTAATCACTGGGCTAGCCCCCCCCCTTCAACTGAAATCCAGACTAAATTTTATTGATTTTGATAGATATACGTTAGATCAGGTTAGATCAAATGTTTTTTTGTTAGATCTTTTACGCAAGTGGCGGTATTAACAATCCTTGTTTGTGTGCTGGGGAGTGTGACAGGGTTGGGGGGTGAGTGTGACAGTGCGAGAGAAGGTGAGTGTGACAGGATTAGTGGGTTAATGTGATCAGGTGAGTGTGGCAGGGTGAAGGGGGGGTGTGTGACAAAGTGATAGACAGGGTCGGGGTGGGACCAAAAATAGGCCCAAGCATTTTAAGGCAAAGCAGCCATCCCAATTTCTTGTCAACACCACAATTTTTGTTGTTTAAAAAGATAGATAATCCCTTTATTACCCATTCCGCCGTTTTGCACAACCAACAATGTTATATTAATGTACTTTTTACCTCTGTGATTACCTTGTATCTAAGCCTCTGCAGACTGCTCCTTATCTCAGTTATATTAATATACTTTTTACCTCTGTGATTACCTTGTATCTAAGCCTCTGCAGACTGCCCCCTTATCTCAGTTATATTAATATACTTTTTACCTCTGTGATTAGATTGTATCTAAGCCTCTGCAGACTGCTCCTTATCTCAGTTCTATTAATATACTTTTTACCTCTGTGATAACCTTGTTTCTAAGCATCTTCTAACAGCCCCCTGATCACATGACATTTTATTTATTATGTGTTGACTTTCATTTTAGCCAATTAGTGCAGTGTCTGCCACAAGCCACGGGCGTGATCACAATGTTATTTATATGGCTCACATGAACTAGCTCTCCCCTGTTGTGAAAAGCAAATAAAAAAGCATGGGATAAGAGGCGGCCTTTAAGGGCTTAAAAATTATCATATGAGCGTTCCTAGGTTTTGCTTTTAACTAAGAATACCAAGAGAACAAAGCAAAATTGGTGATAAAAGTAAATTGGAAAGTTGTTTAAAATTGCATGCCCTATTTGAAACATAAAAGTTTTTTTTGGGACTTGACTGTCCCTTTAACACTTGCTTGTCCAGGATGATTGAAATGCTGTGCTATAGTGCAACTGTTTGCACCACAGCAGGGGATGGCATTGCGCAATAATCCTCTTGTACAAAATTACATTTTACCTTGCTTTAAAACATGGCCACCTGCAGGGATTGTAAATATACCCCAATGTGTTACATCCAGCACTACAGGTTAGTGCAGAATTATTAGGCAAATGGGTATTTTGACCACATCATCCTCTTTATGCATGTTGTCTTACTCCAAGCTGTATAGGCTCGAAAGCCTACTACCAATTAAGCATATTTGGTGATGTGCATCTCTTTAATGAGAAGGGGTGTGGTCTAATGACATCAACACCCTATATCAGGTGTGCATAATTATTAGGCAACTTCCTTTCCTTTGGCAAAATGGGTCAAAAGAAGGACTTGACAGGCTCAGAAAAGTCAAAAATAGTGAGATATCTTGCAGAGGGATGCAGCACTCTTAAAATTGCAAAGCTTCTGAAGCGTGATCATCGAACAATCAATTTCATTCAAAATAGTCAACAGGGTCGCAAGAAGCGTGTGGAAAAACCAAGGCGCAAAATAACTGCCCATGAACTGAGAAAAGTCAAGCGTGCAGCTGCCAAGATGCCACTTGCCACCAGTTTGGCCATATTTCAGAGCTGCAACATCACTGGAGTGCCCAAAAGCACAAGGTGTGCAATACTCAGAGACATGGCCAAGGTAAGAAAGGCTGAAAGACGACCACCACTGAACAAGACACACAAGCTGAAACGTCAAGACTGGGCCAAGAAATATCTCAAGACTGATTTTTCTAAGGTTTTATGGACTGATGAAATGAGAGTGAGTCTTGATGGGCCAGATGGATGGGCCCGTGGCTGGATTGGTAAAGGGCAGAGAGCTCCAGTCCGACTCAGACGCCAGCAAGGTGGAGGTGGACTACTGGTTTGGGCTGCTATCATCAAAGATGAGCTTGTGGGGCCTTTTCGGGTTGAGGATGGAGTCAAGCTCAACTCCCAGTCCTACTGCCAGTTTCTGGAAGACACCTTCTTCAAGCAGTGGTACAGGAAGAAGTCTGCATCCTTCAAGAAAAACATGATTTTCATGCAGGACAATGCTCCATCACACGCGTCCAAGTACTCCACAGCGTGGCTGGCAAGAAAGGGTATAAAAGAAGAAAATCTAATGACATGGCCTCCTTGTTCACCTGATCTGAACCTAGGGTTGCCACCTGCCCCGGTTTCACCGGGACAGTCCCGGTCTGGGACTGTATGTCCCGTGTCCCGGAACTACAGTCAAATGCCCCGGGCTAAGAGCTCCCCTGGGGCGGGCACAGCAGTGAGCGCAGATGAAAAACAAATTAGCTGGCCAAGGGAGCTTTTAGCCCGGCGGGAGGAGAGACGGAGCCTGGAGGAGCCTGCTGCTGCCTGGAGTAATACTACTCAACTGTATGTGGGAGGGAGCAAGAGGAGGGTTACTTAGACGTCCATCCGTCACTGCGCTGAGTGAGTTGTTTCCTTGGTTACAGTAGCACTACCTGTGTAAACGTCTATTGTGCTTGCTGCATACAGCGGAGGTTTAGGGTACTGGGAACCGGAGGGACGCGCTAGAAGGAACGTTGGTAAGCAGTACGTGATCTTGGTTACGTGTCTAGCAACTTGTTCCGTTCTAGAATGTTATGTACCACGGGCAGTAAACTGTTCTGAGATTCATAGTTACAGCGGCGTTTTGTATGTGTAATGAGTGTGTTGACACTTAGCACAGAGGATAATTGACGATGTTTGATTGTAGATCTGGTTGAAATACAACCAGTGAGTTTGACATGCTATAAAGTTACACACCCTCCTCAACATGCAGAAACATTAAGGGGCAGCATATGTAAGTAGCAGCCAATCATTTTTGGCAAGAGAAGAGTATGTCAATGGCAGACAGTATAAATGTTGTATATTCACAAATACACCTACATGTATCTGAATGTAACTTTGTACCTGTTCTAAATAATTGGGAATTCATAATATTTTATTTGTTATATTCTGTAATCTTCAATAAAGATAAATAAAAACATTTTTTTTTACAAAACCTAGAGAGATCCTAGCTTACAAAATTACATCACCCATGAATTAAACAATTTATTTTCTGCAGGAATTAAACAACTAATATAATTAATATATAAATTAATATAATATATATATATATATATATATATATATATATATATATATATATATATATATATATATAAATAAAATGAATTTCATAATGAATTTGAGGCCGCGACAAGCCACGCCTCAAAGCCACACCCCCAAGCCACGCCCTCACCACGCCCACTTAAAAAGTGTCCAGGATTTTTTGGGGCAAAAGGTGGCAACCCTATCTGAACCCCATTGAGAACCTGTGGTCCATCATCAAATGTGAGATTTACAATGAGGGAAAACAGTACACCTCTCTGAACAGTGTCTGGGAGGCTGTGGTTGCTGCTGCACGCAATGTTGATGGTGAACAGATCAAAACACTGACAGAATCCATGGATGGCAGGCTTTTGAGTGTCCTTGCAAAGAAAGGTGGCTATATTGGTCACTGATTTGTTTTTGTTTTGTTTTTGAATGTCAGAAATGTATATTTGTGAATGTTGAGATGTTATATTGGTTTCACTGGTAAAAATAAATAATTGAAATGGGTATATATTTGTTTTTTGTTAAGTTGCCTAATAATTATGCACAGTAATAGTCACCTGCACACACAGATATCCCCCTAAAATAGCTAAAACTAAAAACTACTTCCAAAAATATTCAGCTTTGATATTAATGAGTTTTTTGGGTTCATTGAGAACATGGTTGTTGTTCAATAATAAAATTAATCCTCAAAAATACAACTTGCCTAATAATTCTGCACTCCCTGTACAGAAATACACTTGTATGAACGCAGACCCCACATACAGACACTCATATGCAAGCACATCACACATACACACACTCATATGCACGCACATCACACATACACACACTCATATGCAAGCACATCACACATACACACACTCATATGCACGCACATCACACATACACCCACTTACACTCATATGCAAGCACATCACACATACACACACTCATATGCACGCACATCACACATACACCCACTTACACTCATATGCAAGCACATCACACATACACACACTCATATGCACGCACATCACACATACACACACTCATATGCAAGCACATCACACATACACACACTCATATGCACGCACATCACACATACACACACTCATATGCACGCACATCACACATACAGACACTCATATGTAAGCAGATCACACACTTACACTCATATGTAAGCAGATTACACATACACCCACTTCCAAACACACTCATTTGCAAGCACATCACACATACACACACTCATATGCACGCACATCACACATACACACACTCATATGCAAGCACATCACACATACACACACTCATATGCACGCACATCACACATACAGACACTCATATGTAAGCAGATCACACATACACACTTACACTCATATGTAAGCAGATTACACATACACCCACTTCCAAACACACTCATTTGCAAGCACATCACACATACACACACTCATATGCACGCACATCACACATACACACACTCATATGCAAGCACATCACACATACACACACTCATATGCAAGCACATCACACATACACACACTTACACTCATATGCAAGCACATCACATATACACACACTCATATGCAAGCACATCACACATACACACACTCATATGCAAGCACATCACACATACACACACTCATATGCAAGCACATCACACATACACACACTCATATGCACGCACATCACACATACACACACTCATATGCAAGCACATCACACATACACACACTCATATGCAAGCACATCACACATACACTCACTCATATGCAAGCATATCACAGATACACTCACTCATATGCATGCACATCACACATACACACACTCATATGCAAGCACATCACACATACACACACTCATATGCAAGCACATCACACATACACACTCATATGCAAGCACATCACACATACACACACTCATATGCACACACATCACACATATACCCACTTAAGGCTGTGACACACATACATATACATATACACACATACAATCATACATACACACATACATACAATCATACATATACACACATACAAGCATACATAAACACACACAAGTATAAATATACACACATGCACATACACACACACATACAAGCATACATATACACACATACAAGCATACATATACACACACACACACACACACACACAAGTATACATATATACACACATGCACGCACGCACACAAGCATACATATATACACATACACACACAAGCATATATATACACACAAGCATACATATATACACATACACACACAAGCATACATATATACACATACACACACACAAGCATATATATACACACAAGCATACATATACACACACAAGCATACATATACACACAAGCATACATATACACACAAGCATACATATATACACATACACACAAGCATACATATACACACAAGCATACATATACACACAAGCATACATATATACACATACACACAAGCATACATATATACACACACACAAGCATACATATACATATACACACATATATATATACACACACAAGCATACATATACACACAAGCATACATATACACACAAGCATACATATATACACATACACACAAGCATACATATATACACACACACAAGCATACATATACATATACACACACATATATATACACACACAAGCATACATATACACACAAGCATACATATACACACAAGCATACATATATACACATACACACAAGCATACATATATACACACACACAAGCATACATATACATATACACACACATATATATACACACACAAGCATACATATACACACATGCACATACAAATATATATATATATATATACACACATGCACATACAAATATATATATACACACATGCACATACAAACATACATATACACACATACAAGCATGCATATATACACACATACTCACATACATACAAGCATACATAAACACACACACACACAAGTATAAATATACACACATGCACATACACACACACATACAAGCATACATATACACACATACAAGCATACATATACACACACATACACAAGTATACATATATATATATACACACATGCACGCACACACACAAGCATACGTATATACACATACACAAGCATATATATACACACACGCGCATACATATATACACAAGCATACATATACACACACAAGCATACATATACACACATGCATACATATATACACATACACACAAGCATACATATACACCCAAGCATACATATATACACACACACATACACAAGCATACATATACACACACACATACACACATATATATATATATATATATATATACACACACAAGCATAAATATACACACATGCACATACAAACATACATATACACACATGCACACACACACACACAAGCATAAATATACACACATTCACACACAAGCATATATACACACATGCACAAGCTCTTCCCTCCTGACCTGCGCGCTGCCTGGGGACAGCTCAACAGGAGCCGGGGACATTTCTGGGACATCATTTTTCCAGGGACAGTCTCCACAATCCGGGGACTGTTCCCTAAAATCGGGGACGTCTGGTCACCCTATCATAAGAAATGTGTTGCATAGCATCTTCAACAAGTCTTCTTCTTTGTTCCATACCTGGGAGAGGTTCACCAGTGTGATCCATGGAGATGAAGGAGGGTTAATATCATACAGTATTAACTTCCATATCTCTTACATCAAGAGTTAATACTTATTATAATAAAATCAGCAATATTAAATGTGATAATAGAAGATGCGTTACTTGTAATTTTATAGAACACAATACTAAAGAATGTATTTCTTCTGTTATAGGACAAATGTATACTATAAAATAATCCAATAAAGTGTAGAATAATCTTCCATTCCCTGCTTCCTACACCCTGGTGGTATGTGGGGGGCGTAGTTTGTCACTGCTGGATGTCTCTTGGTCTTGTGCAGGGTTATAATAACGTCCCTCACAGGCCAAATAGACACAGTGCGTGCAAAAGCACTGACTGGTCTGTGCATGGACATGCGCTTCTGCATGCTACCGAATACCGCCTCTTGCATTATAGATCTAACAAAAAAAACAGTTGATCTAACCTGATCTAACGTATATCTATCAAATTCAATACAATTTGGTCCAGATTTCAGTTGAGGGGGGGGGGGGCTAACCCAGGGATCACCCCTCCCCCGCACACAAAATAGGATTGTTAATAACGCCGCTTGCGTGATAGATCTAACGAAAAAAACAGTTGATCTAACCTGATCTAACGTATATCTATCAAAATCAATCAAATTTGGTCCAGATTTCAGTTGAGGGGGGCTAACCCGGGGATCACCCCTCCCCCGCACACAAACTAGGATTGTGAATACCGCCGCTTGCGTGATAGATCTAACGAAAAAACAGTTGATCTAACCTGATCTAACGTATATATCTATCAAAATCAATCAAATTTGGTCCAGATTTCAGTTGAGGGGGGGCTAACCCGGGGATCACCCCTCCCCCGCACACAAACTAGGATTGTGAATACTGCCGCTTGCGTGATAGATCTAACGAAAAAAACAGTTGATCTAATCTGATCTAACGTATATCTATCAAAATCAATAAAATTTGGTCCAGATTTCAGTTGAGGGGGGGCTAACCCGGGGATCACCCCTCCCCCGCACACAAAATAGGATTGTTAATACCGCCGCTTGCGTGATAGATCTAACGAAAAAAAACAGTTGATCTAACCTGATCTAATGTATATCTATCAAAATCAATCAAATTTGGTCCAGATTTCAGTTGAGGGGGGGCTAACCCGGGGATCACC
The DNA here is from genome assembly GCF_027579735.1 of Bombina bombina. Lineage (NCBI taxonomy): Eukaryota > Metazoa > Chordata > Amphibia > Anura > Bombinatoridae > Bombina > Bombina bombina. The sequence continues at coordinate 180,420,822 of NC_069508.1, read as the reverse complement.
CCTCCCCCGCACACAAACTAGGATTGTGAATACCGCCGCTTGCGTGATAGATCTAACGAAAAAAACAGTTGATCTAACCTGATCTAACGTATATCTATCAAAATTAATAAAATTTGGTCCAGATTTCAGTTGAGGGGGGGCTAGCCCCCCCTCATTAAAAATGCAATATCTCAGTAATTAGACTAGATCTAACAAAACTTTTGGCTGATCAAACCTGATCTAACGTGGAGCTATCATAATCAATAACATTTTGTCCAAATTTTTGTTGAGGGGGGGCTGGCTACGGGTTAGCCCCCCCTGAAAAAGATTGTTATTATTTCATATTTTAGAGTAGATCTAACGAAAAAAACAGTTGATCTAACCTGATCTAACAAAGATCTAACAAATGGAATGATAATTTGTTAAAATTTTGAATATGGGGGGGCTAACCCGGGTGAGGTCACATATAAGGACAGAACCAGTAGTTTGAGTGAAAAAATGCTTTATATGATATCAAAAAAAGAAAAGGAAAAAAATGAATTACACATGATATATGCATACAATAATAAAATCATCCATACACACACATTCATACATAATAATGGGGTCCCCCAATATGCAGCCAAAGCAAGAATAGTAAAGTGGTGCACCACATAATAAGTCCAGAAACGAGTGCAGATCACAAAAACGTAGATGCCAAGCAGTAAGTGGTTAATGCATGAGATTGCGTTAGCAAAAGTACAAAAAGCAAGGCTTAGCAGGTTTTTCAGATGATTACAGGAAAAGGCTATGATGCAGCAAGCCCATTTAACACAGTTCCCAACCAAATACACTTGCTATGTTGGTTATTGATATGAATGCACAGTTTCTCTACAGTATCACTACATTTAAATTTAAAATAGAACCTTTTTTATATTTACCTATCAAAGCTATGTATTTTTTTTTTAGACAACCCAAAGTATTGTCAACAAAAATCCACAAAAGAGCACCGGATCCAATCCTCAACACTTTATTGATTATAATGCGACTGCATACAGAACATAAATGTAACACTCAGGAAGGGCACGAGTGTAGTGGGGTAGCGTTCGTTAATTGCCTTGGAGTGATAACAAGTAAGACGGTTGTTCTTTAAAATGGTGAATTCATGAAAGAGCACTTGCTCTCGGCTTTTCTATCTGGCCACTGGTAGGCTGTGTATGTGTGCAGGAGCTGCGGGGACTGTTTGTTTGTTTAACCCAAAGTATTGATCTAGGCACATTTTGGTATATTTCATGCCAGCATTTCACCACCAAATACGATCAAATAAAAAAAATTTTTTTTTCACGATTTTAGGTTTTTCACTGAAATTATTTACAAACAGCTTGTGCAATCATGGCACACATGGTTGTAAATGCTTCTCTGGGATCCCCTTTGTTCAGAAACAGCAGACATATATGGCTTTGGCATTGCTTTTTGGTAATTAGAAGGCTGCTAAATGCCGCTGCGCACCACACTTGTATTATTCCCAGCAGTGAAGGTGTTAATAAGGTAGCTTGTATGGTTAATTTTAGCTTTAGTGTAGAGATCAGCCTCCCACCTGACACATCCCACCCCCTGATCCCCCCCTAATCCCTCTCAAACAGCTCTCTTTCCTCTCCCACCCCACAATGGTCACCCCCATGTTAAGTACTGGCAGAAAGTCTGCCACAGTTCCAGTATAAAAATAAGTTGTTTTTTTTATTATTATATATTTTCTGCAGGTTTCAAACAGCTCTCTAACCCTCCCCCTCTAATTATTTGCCACCATCTTAGGCACTGGCAGCTGACTGACAGTACCCAGTTTGCTGCAAATTAGGCAAAAAAAATTAAAACATTTAAAATACCCATTTTTTTCTGTAGTGTAGCTGCCCCCCTCAATACCCTACCTCCCTCCCCCTCCCAGATCCCTTTTCCTTACCCTCCCACCCACCAGAGATCGGCCCCACCGCTGTCCCATGCAGAGAGGGCCACAGAGTGGCCCTCTCTGCATCAGTAACTCTGCAAATCTATTTTTGTAGTGCCCCATTCGTGGGGCATGCAGAAATAGCACAATCTCACTATTTTTAGCGAGATTGCGGCAGAGAGGAGCCCAGGACTGCAACGATGTACAGGGTACTTAAGGGCATAACAACCAGCGTCGTACAGGGTACAGCACTGGTTGTTAAGAGGTTAAGCAACTTTCCAATTATTATTATCGGTTATTTGTAGAGCGCCAACAGATTCCGCAGCGCTATAAACATAAGCGGAATACAAGGAAACATTTATAGGGATCAGATGGGCAGAGGGCTCTGCCAAGAGTCGCACTGTTGTAGTCAGCTCTAAAGAAGATGATCTACAAACAGCTGGACTCTTAGGCTTACATGCTAAGGGGGTTCAAGGGGATAGCAATGGAGTAGAGACTTCTATTATTCATTTATATTATACATTTTGCTTACTTCTCTTGCTATTCTTTGCTAAACAATAATCCCAGGTGAGCTCAGGGCAGTGCACGTGTATTTAACCGTTTGGCAGCAGTATTTGCAACAATGTAACATAGCTGACAACACTGCTGCCATAGACTACTAAAGACATGTGCACACTCCTAAGCATTCATCTGCCTAGATTTACTATTCAACAAAGGATACCAAGAAAACAAAGCAATTTTCATAAGATATGTAAATTGGAAAGTTGTTTAAAATCACATGCTCTATCTTTAAACACTGAATTGTGACTTTTCTGTTACTAATATTTCAGCTACCACAGAAATACGGATACTTGTGGTAGAGATGGAAATAATGTTGTCTGCATCATTAATATTGTGGACACCATTGACAGTGGGTAGGGGCGGCAAATTCCAGTTACTCCTTAACTTTTTAGCGCCATTATAGCGTTCTACTCCATCCAAACGGCGCTCGGCTTTAGTGCCGTTAGGACGGAATACAACATCATAGCCGTTTGGCTGTCCTGAAGCCATTGGCGCTTCCTGGATGTGATTGTGGCCTGGAGGGCGTGCCTAGTGTTATAGGGACGCCCCTCTGACCCGATCGCATAATTGAAATCTTGCAATCACGTGCACGATCGCGAGATTTCAATTTGTCTACATGAGAACGTTGTTCCGATGTAGACATTATGACCCTGTCATGAATGGGTTAAATTCCAAACCAATTTGTTGTTGTAGCCCTCTCTAGTTTCCATGGGATAACAGTCACTTAAAGGGAGAGTTAAAGGGAAAGTCTGCTCCAGAATTTTTATTGTTTAAAAAGATAGATAATCCCTTTATTTTCAATTCCCCAGTTTTGCATAACCAACACGATTATATTAATATACTTGTTACCTCTGTGATTACCTTGTATCTAAGCCTCTACAGGCTGCCCCCTTATCTCAGTGCTTTTGACAGACATGCAGTTTAACCAATCAGAGCTGACTCCTAAATAACTCCACGGGAGTGAGCGCAATGTAATCAACATGACACACATGAAGAAGCACTGTCTAACACTGAACAACTGTCAAAATGCTCCGAGATAAGAGGCGGGTTTCAACTGTTTAGAAATCGGTTTGAGCCTACCTAGGTTTAGCTTTCAAAAATGAATACCAACAAAACAAGCACATTTGATGATAAAAGTAAATTGGAAAGTTGTTTAAAATTGCATGTCCCTTTTTGAATCATGAAAGTTTAATTTTGACTAGACTGTCCCTTTAAGTTAAAATTAAATATACATGTGTCCAAGAGTAAACCTAGGTATGCTAATAGCAGCTTAGGAGTGTGCATAGGGTTGCCATATGTCCAGTATTTGACCGTACAGTTCAGTATTTTAGTTTGCTGCACGGTAATAACTGTTTAATTCAAATATTTAAATGTCCGTATTTTTTCTTGAGCCCTTAAAGACCACTAAATACAGTAGATTTGCACAAACAATAAATGCATGATAAAAAGACAATGCAATAGCACTTAGTCTGAACTTCAAATGAGTAGTAGATTTTTGTTTTCTGGCAAATTTCAGTTATGTCTATTCCACTCCCCCTGTATCATGTGACAGCCATCAGCCAATCACAATTGCGTATATACATATATTCTATGAATTCTTGCACATGCTCAGTAGGAGCTGATGACTCAAAACATGTAAATATAAACAGACTGTGCACATTTTATTACTGAAGTAAATTGTAAAGTTGTTTACATTTGCATGCTTTATTTGAATCATTAAAGTTTAATTTTGAATAGAGTGTCCCTTTAACTTTCAATATGGTTCTGCTGTGCCCGTGTTTTACCCACCCATTCGCTGCATGTGTGACCCACTGACTCACTACCAGTACCCTGGTCACACTAATTGGTTGAGCCGCCTGGCTTTGAGTCTAAGGTAGATTGGGGCCAGAGAAGCAGCGCAGTCTATGACACACACATCCTGTGATCATGCATCTAACAGTGATGTCTGCTGGAGACAGGGCGGCACACATGCTGTGTGTATTCAGACAGCAAGTAAAACAAAATCTGTCAGAGGCTGAGTGACTTTAATAAGCAAACTGCTGTGGGCTGTGACTGAGTGTAAATTTGCAGTCTGTCAATGTGAGATTTTGGAAACATATCAGATTCAGTGACAGTTCACCTTACCATGAGGTATGTGTGTGTGTGTGTTACATGCATTAGTAACAATAACTTAGAAAGCAATAATATAATTTATCAGCCTCAGAAAATAAATAAATATATTATCTATCTATATACATCTATCTATATACATCTATCTATCTATCTATCTATCTATCTATCTATCTATCTATCTATCTATATATATATATATATACACATACATACAGCCTACAATGTCACATGGCTTTTATAAATATATATACATACACACTGTATGCATGTATATTTAAAACTCTCTCTCTCTCTCTCTCTCTCTCTCTCTATATATATATATATATATATATATATATATATATATATATATATATATATATACAGTACGGTGCAAACACCTTAGACCACCATTAGATTTATTGTTTTAGTAATGGTATAATGACCATATAATTATTTCTCAGTCTCTTTATTAGAATACAACCAGAAAATACAGGATATTTGTATGCAGTATTAAAATCAGAAAAAACAGCTTCTATAGGCTAAAGTGGCAAGTATTTAGTGTGACCACCCCTTACACTTGAGCAGTAGCAGGAACCTGGCTCTAATAAATCTAAATTGAATTGAACTCTAATTAATTCATTGCTAACACCTGTATTTGTCCTACTATTTCATGTCAAAATAACTGCTGTGAAAAATATCTATTACACCAAGTTTGTGCAAGACATGTTTGAGCATTACATACACATGTTGTCACGCCACTCCATCTCAGCAACGGTTTGGCGTTCTCCTTCCATGGCCGTTGCCATAGTTGTGGCGATGATGTCATCGCCGCACGCAGTCTCCTTCCTCTGATGCCGCTCATCGGTCTGCTGGCGCAAAGCTGGCCCTATAAAAGTCTCACCTCACTTCCTATACGTTGCCCAAGTATAGGTTGTACTTTGTATTGCTGGGTGCTGTTTATTCTACTGTATATTTGATTGCCTTCATGCTGTTGAACTCTGCTTGCCTCTGACCTCACTCCTGTTTAACCCATGAACTGACTGCATTTCCGCAATGATCCTCATACCTTTCAGTCCCATCAGTCAAAAGTCACCTTTATTATTTCTGGGTCTCTCCCCTATTGGAACAAAGTGCTCAACTCCTGAACGATACTGATAACTTCATTTCTGCACTTTCTTCCATGTTTGGGACCCCTGGTTGCACTTGTGCTGCAGAATTCTCTCTCTTGGATCTCCGCCAGAATAATTAATAGATCTGTGGCACAATATGCCATTGAGTTTCACACCTTGGCACATGAGACAAGTTGGGATTGCAGTGCTCTTAGGGCGGCCTTCCGGAGGGGTCTACATGAACGCATGAAGGATGAGCTCACTTGTCGTGATGTTTCATCTACCCTGGATAAATTTATAGAGCTTTGCATCAGTCTGGATTCTCGCTTTCAGGAGCGACAAGCTGAGAGAGAGAGAGAACTCGCAGAGTCCTGCCTTCTCGTCCTCCTACCCGTCCACCCACTAGACTGTCCTCTACCCCTCCAGTTGCCTCTGAGGATGAACCCATGGATCTCTCTTCCCTAAAGTCCTCTGAATCTGAAAGACAGAGAAGGAGGTTAAGGCTGTGCTTCTATTGTGGTTCTAATTCACACCAACTTAAGAATTATGATATACTGCCGGGAAAAGCCAACGCTTAGAGGATAAAAGTGGGGTACCTCTAAGCATGGCTACTACTAATTCCCCTCACTCTTCTCGGCTCCTGGTACCTATTACTCTTACCTTTCTCCAGAACTTTGTTCACACACAGGCCTTTGTTGATTCTGGGGCAGCCAGCAATTTCTGCAGTCTCTGTTTCGTTTAGTCAGATCAGTGAGTGGAGCGACGATTCTGGAGAAGTTCTTTATAAACTTGCAATAGTAGTTAGAAAACCCCAAGAATCTCTGTTTCTAAGACAAAGGAGTACCTGCTTTACATGCTCATGCTGCTTCTCCAGCGTGGTGGAGAATATGAGGATGTCATCCAAATAGACGATGACAGTGCTATTAAGGAGGTCACGGAAGACATCAATAACGAAAGCTTGAAAGACAGCAGGGGTGTTGCACAGGCTATAAGGCATTACTAAATACTCGTAATGCCCGATCTTGTGTTGAAGGCAGTCTTCCACTCATGTCCCGGGAAGATAAGAATTAAATTGTATTTTCCACGAAGATCTAGTTTGAGAAATTGGCCTCCAGTAGCTGTGGAAGCTTTTTCTCATCTGTAAAAAGCCTTTTATACTGCTCCTGTATTACGACATCCTGACCCTGATCTTCAATTTACCTTAGAGGTTGATGCCTCTGAAATGGGAGCTGGTGCAGTCTTAACCCAAAGAGACCCTTCAACCTCCAAAATGCATCCAGCAGCCTTTTTCTATAAACGATTTTCTCCTGCAGAGAGGAATTATTATGTGGGAAATCGTGAACTCCTAGCCATAAAGATGGCCCTTACTGAATGGCGTTACTGGCTAGAGGGTACTGCCAATCCCATCCACATTCTCATGGATCATAAGAACCTGACGTACTTAGAGACTGCTCATCGACTCAATCCTCGACAGGCCAGGTGGGCCTTATTCTTTTCTCAATTTAACTTCAGAATCTCTTATCTTTCTGGTACGAAAAACAAGAAGGCTGATGCACTTTCCTGTCAGTTTCCACAATCTAGCGATTCCTCGGAAGTTCCTACCGAACACATCATCCCTCCCTCTTGTGTGGTTGCCCAGTCTAACACCTCTCTTCTTAAAAGACTGTAACATGCTCAGTCAAGAAAACCTCCGGAAGCCCCTGGGGCACCTGAGATACTTTTTGTACCTCCTGTTCTATGCACTCCTGTGCTATCCTGGGCTCATGATAACAAACTATCAGACATCCCGGCTTGACAAGAACCTTTAAACCTCTTTCCCAACATGTTTGGTGGCCTACCATGAAGTCTGACTCTCAGGAGTATGTAAAGGCCTGTCTGATTTGTGCTGCTAATAAGACTCCCCGATCCTTGCCTCATGGTTTATTGCAACCATTGTCCATTCCAAAAAAATCTTGGACACACATAGCCATGGACATTGTTGTGGATCTCACACCTTCTGACCATTATACAGTTATCTGGGTTGTGGTGGATCGTTTTTTCTAGACTTGCTCATTTAATACCATTAACCAAGCTACCGTCTGCTCAAGAATTATCGACTCTTTTTCTTTTACATGTGGTTCGACTTCATGGTATTCCTGTTAATATCGTTTCTGACAGGGGTCCTCAATTCATCTCTACTTTTTGGAGGGCTTTTTGCAAGTTGATTGGAACCACTGTTTCTTTGTCTTCTGGCTACCATCCTCAAACTAATGGGCTAACAGAGAGAACCAATCAGGATCTTGAAGCCTAACTCAGAGCCTATGCCAATTCTCTACATACCAATTGGTCTGAATTGTTGCCCCTAGCCGAGTTGGAAAAAGCACTCAATGACACTCTTCTTTACTATGTTTGCCTTTTCAAGCTGCAGCAGGATATCAACCTTGTATCTTTCCATTTTCCCCACAGTCTACAGGAGTTCCTACAGCAGAACATCACTTTACTGAACTCACTACCTATTGGCAACGTATTCGCTCTCAGTTACATTCAGCTGTCTCCAGATACAAGAAGTTTATTGATCATCATTGAGCTATTGTTTGTGCCTTTTCAGTAGGTGAACATGTCTGGACATGTTCATTTGCGTCAACCCTGTCATAAGTTAGGACCTAGGTATATCGGTCCTTACAAGGTCCTCAAATTACATTCTCCTTTTGCCTACAAAGTGGCTTTGCCCAGAACCCTGCGCATACACCCAGTCTTCCACATATCACTGCTCAAGCCTTACATCACAGATACACTCGACTCAGACCTCCTCCTCTTTCGCTATTAATTCATGGAGAACCTGAGTATGAGGTAGCTAAAATCCTGGACTCCAGATTCAGGCGCAGGCAACTACAATACCTAGTGCACTGGAAGGGTTACTCCATGGCGGATCGTTCCTGGATTCCAGCCCATGATGTTTATGCTCCATCTTTGGTCTCCAGGTTTCATGCTACTTATCCCTCCAAGCCAACTTTGGGTCCCTGAGGTACCCATTAAGAAGGGGGCTGTGTCACGCCGCTCCTTCTCAGCAACGGCTCAGCGTTCTCCTTCCATGGCCGTTGCCATGGTTGCGGTGATGTCATCGCCGCACGCCGTCTCCTTCCTCTGATGCCGCTTATCGTCTGCTGGCACGAACCTGGCCCTATGTCTCAACTCACTTCCTGTACATTGCCCAAGTATAGGTTGTACTTTGTATTCCTGGGTGCTGTTTATTCTACTGTATATTTGATTGCCTTAATGCTGCTGAACTCTGCTTGCCTCTGACCTCGTTCCTGTTTAACCCTTGAACTTCTGGATTGTCTTTCTGCTGCTGAACTCGGCTTGTCTCTGATTACTCTCTGCTTAAACCCTTGGTACTGTGAAGAATTGGACTGTCTGCCTGGTGTTGACCTTTGCCTTCCACTGACCACTCTCCGCTGTTTATCCCCTGAACTGCTTGATTGTCTTATTGTTGTTGAACTCTGCCTGTCTCTGACCACTCTGCTATTTAACCCTGAACTGCTGGATTGCCTTATTGTTGCTGAACTCTGCCTGTCTCTGATCACTCTTCTGTTTAACCCCTGAACTGCTGTTACTGTGGATTGCCTCATTGTTGCCGAACCCTGCTTACCTGTCTACTCTCCAGTTATCCCCTGTAGTGCCGTGAAGGATTGCCCTCTATACTGTGAGTACTGTTTACCTCATTTACTTATCTGTTCTCTTGCCCTGGGTTATTTCCTTATCCTTTCACTTGACACCGGGATAAAAAGAATACTGGCCAAGTTTGGTCTGATAGGGAAATATTCCATGAGCATTACACATGTGGTATGAGTTTAATTCATTAGAATTTTGCTAATAAGACCAACTTTCAATCACATCATTCCATTTAAAATGTCAAAGATCACAGAATTTGACAGACATAAAATCATACTTTTGCATTAGGAAGACCACTCTCAAAGGGAAATTAGTAAACAAACTGAAAACTCAAGATTTGGCATTAAAGCTGTTATAAGTAAATTTGAAGAATCAGGAGAGGTCAAGGACAAAAAAGAACCGGAAGGCCAAGAAAACTTTTAAAATCTGATCAGAAGTTTCTCAGAGTTTCTTTTTTGAGAGACCGGAAGAAGTTCAGGAAGGACCTTCATCGGGATGCCAAGTTGACCCTTCTACATTCCGAAAAAGCTTGATTAGGAATGGTCTTTGTGGAAGGGTAGCAGCCAAGAAACCACTTTTTTTCGGAAGGGGAACAGGGTGAAAAGGCTAAGATATGCTAAAGCTCACAAAGATTGGAATAAAGATCAGTTGGAAATATTATAGAGTGACAAATCCAAATTTGGGGTCCAATCGTCGACAATATGTGAGAAGAAGAATTGGAGAGAGATTGAAGACTGAGTCCTTAAAACATGGTGGAGGGTCTGTCCTGGTTTGAGGCTGCAATTCTTCCAGTGATGTTGGCGATAGTGTCCAAATTGATGGGATCATGTATGCTGAAAAGTACAGACAGGTTTTATGTCAGGTTAGGAAAAGTCCAGAAGAAGACCCAAATGCTAGGGCGAACTTAAACAACACCCTTGCACTCTGAGTTTAATCCAGGACATGACCCCACGACAACCTCTAAAAAACAATGTACTCACGGTATGGAGCAGGGTTAGCCTGAGTCCAAAGTAATTCAAGATATCAGCCAAATAGACTTCTGAGTAAGGAACTGGTTTCAGGAAAAGTCTTCCACAGAATCAGGAGAGCAGGGATAGTCACTTATACTCAGACAGTGGAAGGGTAAACAAGAAACAGTTAATAATGCAGGAGTAGGTAACCTCTTATCAGGCAGTTTGAGGGTTAATACTGTGTAGTCAGTCCTTGAAAAGTTTGGAAACAGGTTATCAGGCAGTTTGTAGGTTTATACTGAATAGTCAGTACATGCAGAGTTGGATAACAGGTAGTTTGAGGATTAATACAGATTAATCAGTAGCAGGGATTGGCAACAGGTTTGAGAGTTTTGAGAGTTTCACAGAATAGACAGTCTTTGCAATGTTTGGCAACAGGATATCAAGCAGTTTGAAGGTTTACACTGAATTAACAGTATTTGCAGAGTTTTGGCAACAGGTAAACAAGCAGATTGAGAGATTCACAGAATAAATAGTACTTGCAATGTTCGGCAACAGGTTATCAGGAAGTTAGAGGGTTAACCCAGGATAGTCAGTCTTTGCAGAGTTTGACAGTTAGAGAGTTTCCACAGCGAAGTCCTCACAGGAGCCACAAAGAGTAACAAACAAACGGGCACTGAAGAAACAGGAAGCCCGGAATAAAAAGCCTGGTAGTGACATCCTCAGGAAGGGGCGGCTCAGACTACCTGTCGATCAAGCACACAGAGAGGACAGCTGGAGCTTCCCAGCGGCCGAGCGTGACAGTGCCCCCTCCTCAAGGACCCCTCTGGGGGACCCGACCGGGCCTGGCAGGGTATTTCTTGTGAAAAGACTTGACAAGAGTAGGAGCATGAACATGAGAGGCTGGTTCCCAAGATCGTTTAGATATAGGATAGCCTTTCCAATGGACCAGGTAGTACAGCAGATTGCCCCGTAGCTTGGAATCCAAAATCTGGCTGACTTCAAACTCAGAAGTTCCCTCTACGGAAAGTGGAGGAGGTGGTTTACTCTTGATAGAGTACCGGTTGTAAATGACTGGCTTGAGTAAGGAGACATGAAACACTGGATGGATCTTGAGAGTCTTGGGTAAAGCCAGGCGGTATGCAGAAGAACAAACTTTGGAAACAATTCTAAAAGGTCCAATGTACTTAGGACCCAACTCAGTACAAGGTTGTTTTAGACGTATGAATCTGGTGGATAAAAATACTCTGTCTCCAGTACGAAGTAAAGGAGCCTTACACCTTCTGCGATCAGCATATCTCTTGTGTCTTAAGGAAGAGGAAAGTAGATTTTGATGAATGAGTTGCCAGTGGTTACTGAGATTTTTCACAATACGATCTGCTCCAGGGACTTCAGAAGAACTGGTAATCATAGGAAAGGTTCTAGGTTCAAAACCATAAGCTGCCTTAAAGGGAGAGGTCTGTAATGAGGCGTTATAGCGTGAGTTGTGAGCTAATTCCGCCAAAGGCAATAACTGAGACCAGTTAGAGTGGTGATGGTCTACATAATGTCTAAGAAAAGATTCTAAGGCTTGATTTACACGCTCAATCTGTCCGTTGGATTTAGGATGATGTGCAGTAGAAAGAGATATGTTGATTCCGAAGTGCTTACAAAAAGACCTCCAAAACTTGGAAACAAATTGAACTCCGCGATCTGAGACTATGTCAGTGGGAAAACCATGTAAACGAGATATATGTAGAACAAAGAGTTCAGAAAGTCTTTGAGCTGAAGGCAAGCCTGGAAGAGGTATGAAGTGAGCAGACTTGGAGAATCGATCCACCACTACCCAAATGGTCGTATTTCCAGCAGAAACAGGAAGATCTGTAACGAAGTCCATGGATAAGTGAGACCAAGGGTAATGAGGAATAGGAAGAGGGTGTAATAGACCAAACGGTCGATGAGAAGATTGTTTGTTCGAAGCACAAGAACCACAAGCAGCAATATAATCCTTAAAGGGACAGTATACACTCATTTTCATATAACTGCATGTAATATACACTACTATAAAGAATAAGATGCACAGATACTGATATAAAAATCCAGTATAAAACTGTTTAAAAACTTACTTAGAAGCTGTCAGTTTAGCTCTGCTGAAAAGGTAGCTGGAAAGCCCACTGCAAGTGGCAAATAAGACACTCCCCCCCTCCCCCTTCTTTTGCATATGAAAAGACCCTTTACACAAACAGGAGCAAGCTGGAGAAGGTAGCTGACAGTAATCACATAAAACTTTGGGGCTTGGTTAGGAGTCTGAAAATCAGAGAAATGTTATTTAAAAATAAGCAAAACTATGCATTTATTTAAAAAAAAAAAACTTTATGGGCTATATAAATAGATCATCTACAAAACATTTATGCAAAGAAAAAATGAGTGTATAATGTCCCTTTAACATCCCTCCTCATAGTGGACCACCAAACATGCTGCTTCAGTTTCCACAAAGTATTGGTTACTCCAGGATGACCTGCTGAAATGTTGTCGTGAGCCAACGTAGAAGCTTAAGACGTAATCCTTTGGGTACATACAGGATACCAGAAGGTAGTTTGCAAGAAGATGGTACCCGGACTTGAGCAGCATGTAAAGCCTGTACTGGAAAAGAGGATACTTGAGCCAAAACTTTGACTGGACGTAGTATAGGTTCAGAATCCAAAGGAGAAGGCTCAGAAGATTGGAACTGCCTAGATAAAGCATCTGCCTTGGAATTTTTTGAACCAGGAACATAGGAAAGTACAAAATTAAACCTGGAAAAGAACAAGGCCCACCGAGCCTGACGACGATTGAGACGAGTAGCTGTATGGAGGTATAAAAGATTCTTATGATCTGTCAGAATGAAAAAAGGGTTGACTGGTACCCTCTAACCAATGCCTCCATTCCTCCAAAGCTAATTTTATAGCCAAAAGATCCTTATTGCCCACATCATAATTTAACTCGGCAAGATTGAATCTTTTCGAAAAGAACGCCACAGGATGTATCTTGCTGGTAGTCGGATCACGTTGGGAGAGAACAGCTCCAGCTGCTATAGAAGAAGCGTCAACCTCCAAAATAAACTGGAGATCAGGAATTGGATGACTGAGAAGAGGTGCTGAAGAAAATGCTGATTTTAGCGTTTCAAAAGCCTGTACTGCCGAAGTGGACCAGTTCTTATAATTTTGCCCTTTCTTAGTAAGAGAAGTGAGCGGAGACGTGATGTCAGCAAAGTTCTTAATAAACTTTCTATAGTAATTGGCAAAGCCAAGAAACCTCTGCAGGGATTTGAGAGTAGTTGGTCTGGGCCAGTCCTTGATAGCCGAAAGTTTAGCAGGATCCATCTCAAAACCTGATTCTGAAATGACATAACCCAAAAAGGGAATGGAACTCTGATGAAAAGAGCATTTCTCCAATTTAGCGAACAGGGAATTGTCTTGTAACCTCTGAAGTACCAGTCTTACATGATGTACATGTTCCTGTAATGTTTTGGAATAGATCAGAATGTCGTTGAGATAAATGATAACAAATTGATTTAGATAGTCTCTGAAGATTTTGTTAACAAAGTGCTGAAATACTGCTGGTGCATTGCACAATCCGAATGGCATTACTAGATACTCGTAGTGACCAAATCTAGTGTTAAATGCCGTCTTCCATTCGTCTCCTTTACGAATTCTGACCAAATTGTAGGCCCCAGGGAGATCTAACTTGGAAAAAATAGAAGCACCTTGAAGACGATCAAATAACTCAGGAATGAGCGGCAGACTTCTTAGATAATCTCACCAAAGGAGTGAGCTTTAGAAAATTAGGCACTCAGAAGTAGACTTCCAGTTGGAGGCGGGCTCAACAGGTAGCTGCAGATATCTGCAGGTGTATCTGAAGCTCTGCGCCCCTATGTGAGGCCTAAGACATCACCAACCTACGCTATTTCCCTTGGCCTGAATTAGGCTTGGGTTCCTGGATTACGATCCGGCGTTGGAAGTTTATACCTACAGCCTATTTGTGCACGGTGGCTGGTGCACACCAATTTCTAGGAGCCTTCAGGTGTTCTACTATCTAAACCTGCTCCCTAACCGAAGGCTCTTGGCTTTCTCCCCACTGGACGAATTAAGGATTACCTGCTATCTGGCTGAAGATTGTCCGGAGTTCCGTTGCTGGCCTGCCGGAGCCGGTTTTGCTACTGTTCCTGGGTGCCTGGTTACACCCGTGCCAGAGGAGAGTCATGCCAGCCCACCTGGTTGGGCTTTTCGTTTGCTGTGACACCCGAGTCCCCTGGTTGTGACGGAGGGTGTGTAGTGCACTGTGGGCTCTGCTCCGCTTTTGGAGTTTGTGATTGCCTGCAGCTTGGCTGACGTGGAGAGCTCTTTGCTGGGTTGCTAGACATTCCAGTTGATGCTCCCGTTGGGCCACCGTAGTCTCCTTCCAGAAACGTTGCCTCCTTTGGATCCTCCATTGCGTCACACTGCAGTGCCGATACCCCGCAAGGAAGGCGGAAGTTCTAGGCCTGGCATCATCTCTGCAGTAGCTCTGTAAGCATGGGCATCTGGATCTGAGGTACTATTTTCCCTTATGCTATATAAATGCCCTGTTTCAAACATTCGAACTAGGCAAGACTCTGCTACTGTGAAATACAGGTCCAGCTAAAATCTGTAACCCCAAGGCTGGTAAGGGGCAGCTGCCCGCTTCTGTGTGTGGAGCACACATACATACATTATCTGGAACTTATGCACGGAATTTGATGATCTGGGCCGGTGCACTCTCTGCCTTCTAAAGATAATCTGGTTATAGTGCATGGCTGACCGGCACACTCAGGCGTTGTGGCAGGACTCAATATGTACTTTACATATTATACACTAATGGCTGTGCTTAATAATATGTTTTTTTCAGTATTTGGCCAGACTCCCTTAGCATGAAAAGTTATCTGGGTGATTCTGCAATAAGTGAAACTTGATACTGTGTTCGATTGAAGTGGGGGGCCATTGTGTCAATAAGAAGGATATTAGTGTTTCTACTTTTCTTCCTCCAATTATTTTTTGTCAAGTTACTGTCATTTTTTGGTCACAGTGTTACTAAGCTGCATATGTTATTATAATTATTATTGTGGTTGATTTGTTTTCTTTGTTTTGCTCCCTGTATTTGTTCTCTCCTCTTTTCTGGGTTGCCCTTTTTTACTATTGCCGAATATTAGATATGATATCTGCATATAGGATTAGATACAGATCACATGTTAATATATCGGTTGCAGGAAAAGAAACCCAAATCTGTTCTATTGTGATCTAAAATCCCTTATAGTTATTGTTACTCTTAGTTACACAAGTCTCTCTGTAAAGGCAGCTGGTTTTTTTTTTTTTCCTGATTTGTTATGATATTGGCATACAAACATTAGGGCCATACACATTAGGTAGGTAACTCACTTACATCCTGTATAAAAATACTCTGGTTGCCATTGGGTTGATATATCAGGTTAGAACTTTAATTTAACTTAGGAACTGATAGCCAATCCCAAGGGTTTATTAGCCTTGTTAATAGTTTTCTGCATTATAATACGTCATTTTTCTTTTTTTTTTCTCTAAACTTCGTACTGTTTTTCTTGTCTCTTAGGCTAATTAAACTAGGCCCACTACATATAATAGAAACACAAGCTTGTTTAAAAGCACTCACTACATACTTGGTTTATACGGGACGTTTAGGAATTAGAGTCACATATTAATAATAGCACCTACATACCTTTAAATGATACTCTGTTTAGGGGTATTGTAGGTTCTCATATTTAAAAAAAAAAAAAAAAAGGTTATCACATTTATAGTAAGTCACTTGCTAGTAAATTTACCACAAGCACTATAGTTAACACTTTCTCTACAGAGAAGGAAGTGGGAAAGGAAGGGAAAGTGTCAGGATAGGTAAAGTCCAGAGTTAGACCCAAATGCTAGAATGAGGTAAATAACACCCTAGCACAGTGAGTATATACCAGGACCTGACCCTGCGACAGCTGTAGTTTGATATACTCACAGTAATAGACTGGAAGATGACACAGCAGGGTCAGGAGAAGAAACTTCGTGTAGAAGGGGTTAACCAATAGAGTAATCAGGCAAGCAATGTCCAGCAACGTGTAATCAGGCAGGTAAGGGTTAACCAAAAGAATAGTCAGGCAAGCAATGTCCAGCAACATGTAATCAGGCAGATAGGGGTTAACCAATAGAGTAGTCAGGTAAGCAATGTCCAGCAACGTATTATCAGGCAGGTATGGGTTAACCAATAGAGTAGTCAGGTAAGCAATGTCCAGCAACGTGTTATCAGGCAGGTAGGGGTTAACCAATAGAGTAGTCAGGTAAGCAGTGTCCAGCAACGTGTTATCAGGCAGGTAGGGGTTAACCAATAGAGTAGTCAGGTAAGCAGTGTCCAGCAACGTGTTATCAGGCAGGTAGGGGTTAACAAATAGAGTAGTCAGGTAAGCAGTGTCCAGCAACGTGTTATCAGGCAGGTAGGGGTTAACCAATAAAGTAGTCAGGTAAGCAGTGTCCAGCAACGTTTTATCAGGCAAGTAGGGGTTAACCAATAGAGTAGTCTGGTAAGCAGAGTCCAGCAACGATATCAGGCAGGTAGGGATAAGGGTTCAGGATAAGCAGGCACAGATTCAGAAAATCCAAAGATAAATTTGTACTCACAGAGCCCAAGAGTAAAACAAACAGGCACCGATGAGAGGAGACGCCGGAATAAGAAGGCCTCCTGACGTCATCGGAAGGCCGACAGGAACAGGGTTGCTAAGCAACCAATGAAAGCGCTACCGCGCTGAGCCAGAGGAAGCGATCAGCAGCAGCGATCGCGACAGTGCCCCCACCTCAAGGACCCCTCCGGGAAACACGAACAGGCTTTGAAGGATTCTGGGCGTGGAATTGTTTGATCAAAGCAGAGGCACGGACATGAGAAGCAGGTTCCCAAGAACGTTCAGTGATGGGATATCCCTTCCAATGGACCAAATAGTACAGACGGTTACCCCTTAATCTGGAATCAAGAATTTGACTGATCTCAAATTCTGAAGTACCATCCACAAGGAACGGAGAGGGAACTCTACTTTTGGTGGAAAACCGGTTAGAGACTGCTGGTTTAAGGAGAGATACGTGAAAGACAGGGTGAATCTTCAAGTTGTCTGGTAAAGCCACCCTGTAGGCAGTAGAACATACCTTGGAAACAATCCTGAATGGTCCGATGTATTTGGGACCCAGTTTAGCACAGGGTTGTTTGAGTCGGATGAATCTGGTGGAAATCCAAACCTTGTCTCCAGCCCGAAAAGAGGGCGCCTTCCGGCGTCTGCGATCAGCAAATCGTTTGTACTTGTAAGTAGAGAGAAGAAGGATTTCCCAAATCTTCTTCCAGTGTTTACAAAGACTTCTCACTGTACGATCTGCTCCAGGAACTCCAGAACCTCCCGAAGACATAGGAAAAGTTCTAGGTTCGAATCCATAGGCTGCCTTGAAAGGAGAAGTCTGTAAAGAAGAGTTGAAGCGGGAATTGTAAGCAAGTTCTGCTAAAGGAAGAAGTTGAGACCAATTGGAGTGCTGATGATTAACATAGTGCCTGAGATAGGACTCAAGAGATTGATTTCCCCGCTCGGTTTGACCGTTGGACTGAGGATGATGTGCAGTAGAAAGAGATATGGTAACTCCAAACTGTTTGCACAGAGATTTCCAAAATCTTGAGACAAATTGAACTCCTCGATCAGAAACGATGTCCAAAGGAAAACCATGTAATCTGGTGATATGGAGAATAAACAAATCAGCGAGTTTCTGGGCCGATGGTAATCCAGTTAAAGGAACAAAGTGAGCTGCTTTGGAAAACCTGTCTACCACAACCCATATGGTCTTGTTTCCGGCAGAATTAGGAAGATCTGTAATAAAGACCATGGACACATGAGACCAGGGATAGTACGGAACAGGCAGAGGTTGTAAGAGCCCAAGAGGTAATGATGAAGATTGTTTGTTGGAGGTACAGGAATTACAAGCTGCAACATAATCCTTGACATCTTTGCCCATGGAAGGCCACCAGACATGTTGTTTGAGTCTCCACATAGTATTACGTATTCCTGGATGTCCAGACAGAACATTATCATGAGCCCAACGAAGGAGTTTTAGGCGGAATTCAGTAGGTACAAATAAGATCCCAGGAGGTATGTTATAATAAGAAGGAACAGAAGTTTGAGCAGATTGTAACGCTTGTAAAGGAAACGAAGATAACTGAGCCAGAACTTTAGCAGGGCGAAGAATGGGTTCAGAATCCAGAAATGTAGAATCAGAAGCCAGAAATTGTCTAGATAAAGCGTCTGCTT
Source organism: Bombina bombina (assembly GCF_027579735.1). Classification (NCBI taxonomy): domain Eukaryota; kingdom Metazoa; phylum Chordata; class Amphibia; order Anura; family Bombinatoridae; genus Bombina; species Bombina bombina. The sequence continues at coordinate 180,402,237 of NC_069508.1, read as the reverse complement.
TCGTATTCTTAGAGCCAGGAATATAAGAGAGCACAAAATTAAATCTGGAGAAGAACAGAGCCCATCGGGCTTGACGTGAGTTGAGGCGTTTGGCAGTATGAAGATACAGAAGATTTTTATGGTCTGTGAGTATAAGAAATGGTTGAACAGTGCCTTCAAGCAGATGTCTCCATTCTTCCAAAGCCATTTTAATAGCTAACAGTTCTTTGTTTCCAACGTCATAATTCAGTTCGGAAGTATTGAACTTCTTGGAGAAAAATCCCACAGGAAGAATCTTGCTAGAAATAGGATTTCGTTGAGATAGTACTGCCCCAGCAGCAATCAGAGAAGCATCCAGTTCAAGAATGAATTGAAGAGTAGGATCAGGATGGCAAAGAATGGGAGCCGAAGTAAATGCAGACTTTAGAGATTCGAATGCCTGTAAAGCTAGATCAGACCAATGCTTGCAATCCTGACCCTTTCTAGTAAGAGCAGTAAGGGGTGCCGTGATGTTATTAAAGTCCTTTATGAACTTACGATAGTAATTGGCAAATCCCAGGAATCTTTGAAGAGATTTCAAGGAAGTAGGTCTAGGCCAGTCTAGGATAGCCGACAGTTTGTCAGAATCCATCTTGAATCCAGAAGGAGAAATAATGTAACCCAAGAAAGGAATAGATTCTTGATGGAAAGAACACTTTTCAAGCTTGGCAAAGAGAAAATTATCACGTAATCTCTGGAGTACTAATGTAACATGATAAATGTGATCCTGTACAGTCCGGGAATAAATCTGAATATCATCAAGATAGATAATAACGAATTGATTAAGATAGTCTCTGAATATTTCATTAACGAAATGCTGGAAAACTGCAGGGGCATTGCATAACCCAAAAGGCATAACTAAATATTCGTAGTGTCCAAACCTAGTGTTGAAGGCAGTTTTCCACTCGTCCCCTTTACGGATTCTGACCAGATTATATGCTCCACGAAGATCCAATTTGGTAAAGATGGAAGCACCCTGGAGACGATCAAATAATTCGGGAATGAGAGGAAGTGGATAATAATTCTTGATTGTAATTTGATTAAGAGCCCGATAATCAATGCAAGGACGAAGACCTCCATCTTTCTTTTCCACAAAGAAGAAACCTGCCCCTACTGGAGAAGAAGAAGGGCGGATAAAACCTCGAGCCAAATTATCCTTGATATATTCCTCAAGTGAAACATTTTCTTGACGAGAAAGTGGGTAAGTTTTACCCTTCGGTAGAGGTGCTCCTGGTAATAAGTCAATGGGACAATCAAAGGTGCGGTGAGGAGGTAATACTTCAGCATCTTTTTTGGAAAAGACATCACAAAAAGAGTGATATTGTTCAGGCAAAGAATCAGGAACGTCCAAAACTGCCACAACAGTACTAGAAGTCTTGGGAGCATTCCGTAGACACTGTGTGAAACAAGAAGATCCCCAAGCAACAAGCTCTCCTTTAGACCAGGAAAAAACTGGATCATGTAGTTGAAGCCATGGAAGTCCCAAAATGAGAGGAAACTGTGGGGAAGAGATGATGTCAAAACAAATGGTTTCGGAATGAAGTACTCCTACAGACATGAGTAGAGGGATGGTAGAATATCGAATGAAACCAGAACCTAAGGGTTGACCACTGACAGTAGTGACTTTAATTAATTGGCTCTTGGAAAGCAAAGGAATACAAAAAGCATTGACAAACTCTGAATCCATAAATATTCCTGCAGCTCCAGAGTCGATGAGTGCTTGAGCCTGAAATTTGGTGTTGCCAAAGCAGATAGTAACCGGAACAAACAGCTTGGGATTGAGGGAAGAAAAAGAACTTTGGCTTAACTCAGCCCCTCTTCCTGGAGTTAAGCCCTGGCTTTTACTGGACGAGTTGGACAATCTTTTAACATATGCCCCTTAATACCGCAGTAAAGACATAGTCCCAGATAACGCCTCCTGAGACGTTCAGCTTCGGATAATTTAATAGCACCAACCTCCATGGGTTCACTTGACTCAGAGATAGAAGCATTTGGAGTAGGAAGTTTTGGAGAATGAGGCATAGGACGATAGGAAGGTCTGATAAAGGATCTTCTGTTACGGTCACGTTCATGGAGACGCTCAGAGTAGCGGGCATCAAGCTTAATACATAGGTTGATAAGATCTTCAAGAGAATCGGGAAGATCCCTATAAACCAGTTCATCTTTCAAACGATCACAAAGACCTTTACGAAATGCTGCACGTAGTGCCCCATGATTCCACATAGTTTCAGCAGCTAAAGTCCGGAATTCTATAGCGTATTGTGCTACGGAAAGAGATCCTTGTCTTAAATCTAAAAGTCCTGCTTCAGCCGCCGCTGATCTACCAGGTTTATCAAACACAGAAGAAAATATAGATACAAAAGTATCAATATCCTGGAGCAAAGGATCATCTTTTTCCAACAGTGGAGAAACCCAAGCCAGGGCTTTACCCTTCATAAGAGAAATTAAAAAGGTGATCTTGGAGGAAGAGGAAACAAACATCTGAGGATTATTTCTGAAGTGAAGGCGGCACTGATTAAGAAATCCTTGACAGTCTTCAGGATTGCCGTCATATTTATCCGGTAGTGGAATTCTAGGAATAAATTGTTCTGCAGGTCGTGGCGGATTAAACGCAGAGTTAGAGCTGGCTGCAGGAACAACAGGTGTTGCCGAGACTTGAGAAGGAGGTGAAAGGTTATGCAAAAGAGCAGTTATTTGATCCAATTTAGAATCCAGGGATTGCAGGTGTGCAGAGTGGGTTCCAAGAAGCTGTCCCTGTAGAGCCACAGCTCTGGATAACTCACCAGGGTCCATTATATGGCCTGTTTGTAATGTCAGGATAGGTAAAGTCCAGAGTTAGACCCAAATGCTAGAATGAGGTAAATAACACCCTAGCACAGTGAGTATATACCAGAACCTGACCCTGCAACAGCTGTAGTTTGATATACTCACAGTAATAGACTGGAAGATGACACAGCAGGGTCAGGAGAAGAAACTTCGTGTAGAAGGGGTTAACCAATAGAGTAATCAGGCAAGCAATGTCCAGCAAAGTGTAATCAGGCAGGTAAGGGTTAACCAAAAGAATAGTCAGGCAAGCAATGTCCAGCAACATGTAATCAGGCAGATAGGGGTTAACCAATAGAGTAGTCAGGTAAGCAATGTCCAGCAATGTATTATCAGGCAGGTATGGGTTAACCAATAGAGTAGTCAGGTAAGCAATGTCCAGCAACGTGTTATCAGGCAGGTAGGGGTTAACCAATAGAGTAGTCAGGTAAGCAGTGTCCAGCAACGTGTTATCAGGCAGGTAGGGGTTAACCAATAGAGTAGTCAGGTAAGCAGTGTCCAGCAACGTGTTATCAGGCAGGTAGGGGTTAACCAATAGAGTAGTCAGGTAAGCAGTGTCCAGCAACGTGTTATCAGGCAGGTAGGGGTTAACCAATAGAGTAGTCAGGTAAGCAGTGTCCAGCAAAGTTTTATCAGGCAAGTAGGGGTTAACCAATAGAGTAGTCAGGTAAGCAGTGTCCAGCAACGTTTTATCAGGCAGGTAGGGGTTAACCAATAGAGTAGTCTGGTAAGCAGAGTCCAGCAACGATATCAGGCAGGTAGGGATAAGGGTTCAGGATAAGCAGGCACAGATTCAGAAAATCCAAAGATAAATTTGTACTCACAGAGCCCACGAGTAAAACAAACAGGCACCGATGAGAGGAGACGCCGGAATAAGAAGGCCTCCTGACGTCATCGGAAGGCCGACAGGAACAGGGTTGCTAAGCAACCAATGAAAGCGCTACTGCGCTGAGCCAGAGGAAGCGATCAGCAGCAGCGATCGCGACAGAAAGAGAAATAGGGAAAATTCTCTCTCCATTTCTCAGAAGCACAAGCACTGGTGAATTCTCTTTAAGATTTTCTGAAGTGTCTGTTTGGGATTTCTTTCCTAAGTGGATAAAAACTTTTTAGGGATTTTATAGATCATATTGCTGCACTCAGAAAATACGTTGTAGCTAGAACTAATGAACAAAGAACGTATGGAATAAGGTCTACCTGATAGAATAATATAAGTTTTTTTTTTTTTTTTTTCACACATTGCTCTTCTCCTTTTTAGGGAAAACAAATTGAACAATTTAAGCACAAGCACTTTAAGGAATAAATTTTTCTTTTTTTTTTTTCTCTCTTGGTAATCGCTGTCCCATTGTAGTTTAACAAGGGATACGCCTGGTCCATGGACAGGTATTTGCATCAGAAGGGTTCTCCTTCCAATATGCCTCCTAAGTCAAAAGAAAAAAAAGGGAGTAGCAGGAATCTGGATTCTAGCATAGTCTCCCCTCAAGATAAAGGATCCTTCAATCCCCCTCTAATAATACGGCAGAATTTGCAGCCGAAGTAGCCAAAATTCTGACACCCCAATTTGATATGATCAAACAGGAGATCAGGAACGAGATATCTAATCTCACCACAGAAGTTAGACAATTTTCATCTAGAATAGATGAAATTGAGAATAGAATCTCGGACCTGGAAGATAGGTTTAATATATTAGATCCATTTATAGATATTTATGGTAAAACTATCACTTCTTTACAAGCTAAGATCGAGGACCTTGAGGATCGCTCAAGGCGTAATAACTTAAAAGTGATTGGGCTCCCCGAAATCCCTGAATTTCAAGATCTAATGACCTTTGTCTCCTCTACATTACCACAGGCCCTGCAGATTCCAGCTCCTGCTACGCCTTTTCAGATTGAAAGAGTGCATAGGATAGGTCAGCGCCGTGAGCATAATGAGATCCAGAGACCCAGACCTGTGATTTTTAAATTTGTGAATTTCCAGGATAAGTTGCTGTATCTCAGACATTATAGGAAATGTAATCCTCTCTCTTTAGGCCAACATAAGTTGTTGATGTTTCAGGATTTTTCTTCTGAAACTTTGGCAAAGAGAAGGGATATGTCTTTCTTTTATGGTAGACTTCAGAAGGAAAACTACAATATTAAGCTTCTGTACCCTGCAAAGTTAGTGGTATCGAAGGATGGCACTACACATACACTGAATAATGTTATGGAGGCGGAATCCTTCTGTAGAGAAGCTGGGGTACCTTAGTATGCATCTCCTACTATTAGATAGGGGTTCTAGGATTCTAAAGCCTGTCTATTGCTATTTAGATACAGTGATGCCATTTGTGATAAATATGAGTCAATATGTTTTTTTTGTACTTCTTGAAGAGAATTGGTGGATGGAACGGTATAAATGGGGTGTGTGCGTGGTTGTTGTTTTTTTTTTTCTCTCTCTTCTCTCGCCATCTCTCTCGTCCCTTTCCCCCTCTCCCCCTTCAGGGGATTATCGCCCTCTCTTTCTGACCCGCTTCTCTGACCGCCTGAGAATGAACATGTATTGGGTTTATTTGCGTATTTATCTATGGGTTCCAAAGACAAATAGATTCATAAGGTATTAATTTCAACCTATTGTCTTGGAATATTGGTGGTATTAACTCCCCAATTAAAAGGAAAACCATAATAAAATACCTGGGTAAATTTAACCCTGATATAGTTTTTTTACAGGAATTACACCTTAACGCTCTTGAAATCCCTAAATTAAAATCTAAATGGGTCGGTGAAGTTTTGGCGGCTCCTTTTACATCTAGGAAGAGGGGGTGGCCATTTTAGTAAATCGGAAATTGGAATATCAGATAATTAACATCGAAGCCGATCCTGAGGGCAGATTTTTAATTGTGGAAATGGAAATTAAACATATGAAGTACATATTGTGCAATATATATACGGTCCTAACCAAACTGATCATAAATTCTGGTCAGCCCTTTCAGTTAAACTACATAGGTATATTGGGTTGAATTTAATTATCGGGGGAGACCTAAACCTGACAGCAGATCCCTTTTTGGATAGTTCAAATAAAAAGGCTTTAAAAAATAGGGGCAGGAAATCTCTGACTTTTCAGAAATTATGCTCTCATTTGGGGCTGGTGGATATATGGCGAGTCCAAAACCCGGATGCCCGAGAGTATACGTGTTTATCTCAGGTCCAGCAGTCCTTTTCCAGGATTGATTATTTTCTAATTTCTGAATCCTTGCTAAGCTGGAACTGGGTTTCTAAAATTGAGGATATTGTCATCTCCGATCACGCTGTGATCGTGTTGAGATGTGATATGAATTATGGATATCGGGGTAAGAACCATATTTATTTCCCTAAGTATCTGAGTAATAATGTCAAATTTCAGAACCAATTACGTTCAAAATGGGATGAATACTATAATAATAATCATAACTATATAGATAAAATTGAAGTGTTCTGGGAGGCTTCTAAGGCCGTTCTACGAGGGGAGATTAAATCCTATTCCCTACATTTGAAAAAAAAATGGAGCCTGGCAACTAGACAACTTGCTAACCAGGTTAAAAATGCATTTAGAGCTTATATTATAAATCACACTAAAGAAGGTTGGGATGCATATGTGGCTGCAAAAACTCTCCGTGACACACATCTCAAACAGAACAGTGTTCAGGAAGAACTGAGAATGAAAACAATATACGGGGGGTTTACAGGTAGATCGGCGAAATTCTTGGCCAGACTAGCTAAATCTTCTCCCAGACATCCAATATCTGCTATTAAGCAGGGAGATACGAGATATACCAAACATTCTGACATTGAAAGAGTATTCTTTGATTTTTTTCAAGATCTATACAAAAGAGATCCCATTAACCCCGTTAAGAAATCGGCATTTTGGGAAAAGATTAAGATGCCAAGATTATCCTCTGAGGCCAGAGATGTGATTAATTCTAGTATCACTGAGGAGGAAATCACATTGGCAATTAAGAACGCAAAGGCCAATAAAGCGGCCGGACCCGATGCCCTTCCTATCGAGTATTATAGGATTTTACAGATACAGGTGACCCCAATATTGAAGAAGTTGTTTAACTTTTACTTTTCAGAAAACACTAATTGCTCTCCCTCCTTTACAACTGCGAATATTTCGTTAATCCTAAAAAAGGGCAAAGACCCTGAACTGCCTAGCTCCTATAGACCGATCTCTGTCCTTAACACCGATTACAAGCTGCTCACAGCTATAATAGCCTCTCGACTGAAACCATACATGGGTGATTTAATCCATGAGAATTAATCCGGTTTTATGTCGGGCCGGAACCCCGTGAGAAATACGAGGAAATGACTAATCCTGATTGAATCTTTTTGGAATAGGTATAACTCTTTTAGGGCACTTGAAACTGAAGATATGGCTATTTTAACGATCGACGCGGAGAAAGCGTTTGACCGCGTTGGCTGGGACCATTTGTTCTCTGCTCTAGATCGGTTCGGATTCCCGAAATATTTTACTAATTACATTCGGCTAATCTATATTACTCCTTCCTCGGCGGTCATCATAAATAATGCATCTACTCGTCGGTTTGATCTATTTAGAGGGACCAGACAAGGATGCCCTCTTTCCCCTTTCCTATTTAATCTGAGCGTAGAACCTCTTGCCATTCGACTAAGACAGGAATTGGATGGGATCTTATTGGCAGATGAAAAGCTAGTGTTGCTTCTATATGCGGATGATCTTTTAATATTCCTCTCCAATCTTAAGGTTACTCTACCTATTTTTCAAGTGATTACTCAAGAATTCGGGGAGATTTCTGGATTTAAGATAAACATCTCAAAATCAGAATTAATGTGGCTATATAGAAAACCCCCCTATTATTGTAATCATCCTTTTCTTGAGGTTTCCCGGATTAACTATCTTGGTCTCTGTTTATCCAGAAACCCAGAAGAGTGGTACAAAATAAATTATAGGCCTGGCTTGGATTACTGTAAAAGAAAATTAGAGGAGTGGACCTCGTTGCCTATATCACTAACGGCTCGCGTGACTTTAATTAAATCAGTCCTCTTCCCAAAACTTCTCTACATATTTCAGAACATCCCGTGTTTTTTACATAAAAAAGATATTATTATGTATAACAGGGCATGTTCCCAATTTTTATGGAACGGAAAGAGACCACGCATTGCGCCCCAGAGACTTATGAATTCCAAGCTTTCAGCAGGCCTTGCTCTCCCTAACATTCAAACGTATAATCTGGTCATTATAGCCAGATTTGCTTTAGACTGGTTAACTGGGAAAGACCAAATTTCCTCAATTATTTGGGAAAATCAAATTGTGGCCCCATTTAGCTTGAAGGCGCTTTTACATTGTCCTCTTACTTCTCTTCCTTCTAATATATTTTATTTGACTACATTTAAGAACGTTATAGTGGCCTGGCAGAGGTTATGTGTGGAAAATGACTGCTCCCCTCACATCTCGCAATATTTAACTATATGTGGTAATCCCGAGTTTGGGCCAGGTCGTACTAACCAGATATTTAAAGTCTGGGCGTTAAAGGGTCTTAAAAATATGAGCCAATTACAGGACTCAGATGGATACCCATTATTGTTTGAAGATATTGCAACGCAATTCGACTTACATCCACGCGAATTCTACGCTTATCTTCAAGTTAGGCATTATCTTCAAGAGTTGCGCTCAAAATACGGGAATAACTGGTCCCGGGGTGAGCTACAGGCTAAGATTTCCTTGTATGCGGCAGGAATCTATACAATTTCCCCATTATATCTTCTCATAAATCAGAAAGCGTCAAAGACGCAGGTGAGTGACATGGTCACAATGTGGGGCACATACTTCCCAGATATAAACGAACAGACTATTACTTGGAGCTTTAAAATAATTCAGCAAAGTTGGGTTCCAACCTCCTGGAGTCACAGATAAAAATTGGTCTTAACAGATATATCACTCCTGCTGCCCTCTCCAAATGGTACAAATCACGGGTTCTTTGCTCTAGATGTTCGTCATCAGGTGCAGATCTATTTCATTGTATATGGAGCTGCCCCAAAATATGCCAATACTGGAAGAAAATATCCTATTGGATGACAGTAGTCCTGAAATTGGATCATAAATTATCTCCAATGGAGATTTTCTTTTTGGTGAAATTTCAGGGAATAACCAAGAATTATAGTTTGATAAACACTATAATCCTAACGGCTCGTAATCTTATTTTTACATTTTGGAAAGCTTCTTCCGCGCCCACAATGACACAATTTAAAAGGGCTATGATCAATCATTTTATAACTGAGCAATTTAATATTCCCTATCCACAAGATAAATATCTGCCTGCATTCTTTAGAAAATGGGAAACATTTGTGAGATCTCTTCCCCTTGTACTCCAAAAAAAACTGATTAAACCTTTCAGGGATGCTGAATATGTCATGGTAAACATTCTAGCAGGCCACTTCCCTGGAGAATGGTTGACGGACGCCGGGTGAGGTGATTGGGAGGGGCGGGGAGATGAGAGAGTTGGGTACTTTTTTTTTTTGTGTGTTTTGTTTTGCTTTGGTTTTGGTCTAGGTTTCGGTTTTTGTTTTGTGTCATTCATTTGTTTGTTTGTATGTTTGGGAGCGATATTCATTTTAAAAAACAAGTAAAGGAGAAGAACGAGTTCAAATAAGTCACAAGTGTAGTAGATTATCTGGAACCGGTATATATATGGCTAATTTTGGTGTGTTTTCTATTTTCTGTATAGTTTTTTATTATGTCATATATTAATGTAAGGGGGATTTTCGACCCTTACCTTGACACTGAATGTTATTCCTTAAATTTTATATGGAAGAATTTGTTCACTGTGATGCACTATTTTATATTTGATTATTGTAATATGTCTTCTTTGCTATAAATAAAAGTTTAAAAAAAAAATAAAAAAAAAAATTAGGCACTAAGGGTCAAGGGTCAAAGTGTAGTCAATGGTTTTTCAAATTTCTGCAACTGTACATTGATATAAGACATAATATATAAAAGAATATCCTGTATGCGGGTCTATCTAGGCCTGTATAATAACACAGCTACCTTACAGTCACATTAAACAGTTTTTGCTCTCTTTCTTCAAACATTGTGGGCTTTCCAATTCTAAGAATTGGAAGTGCACAGTACAGATTTTACAACCTTAAATTCTACATCAGAGATGGACAACCAAATTGCCAATGGGAAAAGGGGTATTCCTTCAGAACTCCAAAGGACTTTATATTAGCATTAATCAATTTGTTGGATTCACAGTACTATGGTTAATATCTACCATGTGAGATAAAAAGAGGATTATGAAAGTCACAGGAATAGGTAGTAAATGGTTTTTGGGGTTACAATGTGCTTTTTTAAATTGTTTAAAAGTTCATCTAGTTAATAAATTGATTGTCAGCTAAAAAAAAAAAGAAAAAAAAAAGGAATGAGCGGCAGAGGATAGCTGTTTTTGACAGTAATCTGATTCAAGGCCCGATAATCGATACAGGGACGGAGACCTCCATCTTTTTTCCCAATGAAGAAAAAACCCGCACCCACAGGGGATGAGGAAGGACGAATAAATCCTCTGGCTAAGTTGTCCTTTATGTATTCCTCAAGAGAGACATTTTCTTGACGAGAGAGGGGATAGGTCCTTCTCTTAGGTAGAGGAGCCCCTGAAAACAATTCGATAGGACAGTCAAATATCCGGTGTGGAGGTAATGTCTCAGCCTCCTTCTTAGAAAACACATCACTAAAGGCATGATAGTAATTAGGCAATGAATCAGGAACTTTCACCATAGCTACGACAGGACCAGATGGTTTTGAGGGATTTTGCAGGCAATGTTTGAAACAGGTAGTTCCCCAGGAAATAAGTTCTCCTTTAGACCATGAGAAGACTGGATCATGAAGCTGCAACCAAGGTAACCCCAGAATCAACGGTATGTGGGGAGAAGTGATGACGTCAAAAAGAATAACTTCAGAATGGAGTATGCCCACAGACAAAAGAAGAGGAATGGTAGAATTTTGTATGATACCAGAACCTAAAGGCTGTCCACTAACAGTGGTTACCTTAATTAACTGTTTCTTGGCTTGAAAAGGAATCCTGAGAGAGTCAGCAAAGTTTGAATCAATGAAAACTCCAGCAGCTCCAGAGTCAATGAGGGCTTGAGCTCGAAACTTGGTGTCTCCAAAAGAGATAGTTACAGGAACAAAAAGTTTAGAATTGAGGGAAGACATAGGATTCTGGCTTAACTCTGTCCCTCTATCAAAAGTTAAGTCTTGGCTTTTACTGGCCGGATAGGACAGTCCTTCAGTAAATGTCCTTTGGTACCACAATACAGACATAATCCAAAAGTACGCCTTCTATGGCGTTCAGCTTCTGACAATTTAATAGCTCCTACTTCCATGGGTTCCACAGACTCAGGAGATTGGGAATTATTATGAGACAGACTTGAGGTTCGAATAGGAGGACGAAAAGAAGATTTAACAAAGGATCTCCGATTCCTATCTCTCTCCTGAAGATATTTAGAATGCTGGGCGTCAAGAGTAATACACAAATTGATAAGACCCTCCAATGAATTCATCCTTAAGGCGTTCGCAAAGTCCCTTGCGAAAGGCTGCCTGTAAGGCTCCATGGTTCCAATCAATTTCTGCGGCTAAAGTCCTGAATTCAATAGCATATTGAGCTACCGAAAGGGATCCCTGTCTCAGATACAACAATCCTGCCTCTGCAGCTGCAGACCTCCCAGGCTTGTCAAAAACAGAAGAAAAAATGGACACAAATAATTCCACATCCTGTAGTAAAGAATCATTCTTCTCTAAAAGAGGAGACACCCAGGCTAGAGCCTTACCCTTCATGAGGGAAATAATAAAGGTGATCTTGGAAGTAGAATTGGAAAAAACTTCAGGATTGTTTCTGAAGTGTAAACGACATTGATTAAGGAATCCACGGCATTCTTCAGGATTACCGTCATATTTATCTGGAAGTGGGATTTGTGGTATATACTGTCCAACAGGTTGAGGTGGGTTAAAGACAGCATTGGAGCTAGTAGCAGCTGCAGTAGGAGTCACAGTAGCTAGAGAAGGAGCGGAGAGGTTATGTAGCAGAGCAGTAATCTGGTCAAGCTTGGAATCCAAAGATTGCAAATGAGCAGAATGATTTCCCAGAAGTTGTCCTTGTAGAGCCACAGCCCTGGATAACTCATCAGGGTCCATATTATGGCCCGTTTGTACTGTCAGGTTAGGAAAAGTCCAGAAGATGACCCAAATGCTAGGGCGAACTTAAACAACACCCTTGCACTCTGAGTTTAATCCAGGACGTTACCCCACGACAACCTCTAAAAAACAATGTACTCACGATATGGAGCAGGGTTAGCCTGAGTCCAAAGTAATTCAAGATATCAGCCAAATAGACTTCTGAGTAACGAACTGGTTTCAGGAAAAGTCTTCCACAGAATCAGGAGAGCAGGGATAGTCACATACTCAGACAGAGGAAGGGTAAACAAGAAACAGTTAAGAATGCAGGAGTAGGTAACTTGTTATCAGGCAGTTTGAGGGTTAACACTGTGTAGTCAGTCCTTGAAGAGTTTGGCAACAGGTTATTAGGCAGTTTGTAGGTTTATACTGAATAGTCAGTACATGCAGAGTTAGAAAACAGGATAACAGGTAGTTTGAAGGTTAATACAGATTAATCAGTACTTGCAGGGATTGGCAACAGGTTGTCATGCAGTTTGAGAGTTTCACAGAATAGACAGTCTTTGCAATGTTTGGCAACAGGATATCAAGCAGTTTGAAGGTTTACACTGAATTACCAGTATTTGCAGAGTTTTAGCAACAGTTAAACATGCAGTTTGAGAGTTTCACAGAATAAACAGTCTTTGCAATGTTTGGCAACAGGATTTCAAGCAGTTTGAAGGTTTACACTGAATAAACAGTATTTGCAGAGTTTTGGCAACAGGTAAAGAAGCAGATTGAGAGATTCACAGAATAAATAGTACTTGCAATGTTCGGCAACAGGTTATCAGGAAGTTAGAGGGTTAACCCAGGATAGTCAGTCTTTGCAGAGTTTGGCAGTTAGTTTCCACAGCGAAGTCCTCACAGGAGCCACAAAGAGTAACAAACAAACGGGCACTGAAGAAACAGGAAGCCCGGAATAAAAAGCCTGGTAGTGACATCATCAGGAAATGGCGGCTCAGACTACCTGTCAATCAAGCACACAGAGAGGACAGCTGGAGCTTCCCAGCGGCCGAGAGTGACATTTTAATTCATTATGCCATTGTTTCTAGAAAGCAACTGGTTTTATTTTTCAGCATGATAGTGATCCCAAAAACACAGCTAATGAAGTGAAATCATATCTGGAGAGAAAAACAGCTGAAAAAACACTGACAGTCATGGACTGGCCTCCACAGAGTCCAGACCTGAATATTATAGAGGCAGTATGGGATCACCTGGACAGAGAAATAAATAAAAGACAACCTATATCTAAAGAAGAATGCCGGAAAGTGACGAAAGAAGCCTGGTATAATATGCCAGAAAATTTCTTCAAAAAACTTCAGAACAGTCTCTCCAAAAGAGTTCAAGATGTGCTTAGTGCCAAGGGAGATCACACTAAATATTTACTTTTTCCTGAAGAAACCATTTTGTTCTGAAAATTGTGTTTTTAATATATATTTTGTGTACATATTTTCTGTATTTTCTGTTTTATCTTAATAAAGAGACTGAAAAATAAATATGGATATCATTAAAACTTTGCTAAAACAATTCTAATGGTGGCCTAAGAATTTTGCACAGTACTGTATATATATATATATATATATATATATATATATATATATATATATACATATGTACAATAGTCTATTATGTCACATTGCTAATTTTGCACAGTACTGTATATATATATATATATATATATATATATATAGACACATATGTACAATAGTCTATTATGTCACATTGCTATATATATATATATATATATATATATATATATATATATATATATATACATATATTCAGGTAAACCTCGTTTTACAGCGATTCACTAATACAGCGTTCCTGGAAGAGCGCTTCTCTTTCTGTATGCAACTGAATTATCACCTTGGGGAAGTTTCCCCAAGGGTGATGGGGAAACCAAAAGTGGACTCCTTGCCCAATGTGCTTAGAAGAATATGGCTGCACCTCACGAAAGAGGCGCATGGAAGGCTGAAAAGATTGTCTCGGGTTGCTATGTTCTATGATCAGATGGGTTTGCCTGATATTTTGGGGCTGAACTGAACATACTAGATGGCATCAGACTGATATACTTCAGCAAAGTTCTCCCCTGTGAAAAGCACAAATGGGCTCGAAGAGGCTGCTTCTAGGTGGTAACTTGCCATATAACAAACCACTGAGCTGTTGTTTTGTTCCTGGTAGAGTGCTTCCCTTTCTGTAAGCGCTAATATGGAGCTGAAGTTCAACCTCCCAGGATTTTGAAACAGTACTGTACTCATCGTGAGATTGCAAGAAAGGCAACCGGTACCATTTTTTGCATTGAGCGATCTGTTTACAGCATTGCTACAGTAATTGTCACTATTTTACAGGTACTGTCCGGATTGTATTGAATACTAATTAAATACTGTACTGTGCTAGTATTAAAGAAAGCTAAAATTGCCTTGTTTTACTTTAAGGGAGTTTTCACTTTACAGTAGGGCTCCGACACTTATCTGCTGTATGAGTGATGTATACCCGTGCATATAAAATATAAACACCACCCCTTACCTGCTGGCTGCCTATAATTTTTTTGAAGGACAGTTGGTAATCCTAACTTACATGTACCTAGCATTCTATGGCAGCAGTGTTTGCAACTATGTTAACATTGTTATAAACATAGAGTTTAACAAAGGATACCAAGTAAACCTTAGAGATGTGCTAGAATCAGTGCAATAATTTGAACTTGCAGTGCAGGCGTATAAAATAATGAGCAAGAACGATTGTATGTTTCTATAACGACCCCTCGTCAGAATATAGCATCTATACACATGGAAACCACGTGTTCGCAGTCAGACTTGCGCAGGATGTTTGTCCCTTTTGTAGATCCGTAACCTGTACCGGAAGTGCTCAGGCTGAAGTTGCTTGTGATCGCACCTTGACAGGTAGTTATTATTATCTCACGCGCGCACGGCTGCAGTCTCCCGTGAGAGAGGCTGTGCCCTGTGCCGAGCTCAATAAAATGTATTTATAGTGTCTGTTGTGGTTACAATGTTAATTATTTAACGGCTTGTACATTAGAGAGGACTGCGGCGTAATATCACACTAGCGGATTGAATACTGGGAGTTGTAGTTTGTGGTGGTTTTAACATGTGTAATGGCTTCTAGATGGTGAACTACAGTTCCCAGCAGTGAAAAAATGTCTTAGGTACGAAGTTCTATCTACCAGAGCCCATTGTTTAAAATGTTAACCGTGCAGTTGCTAACTGTACACTGGGGACACGTGTGAACACATATGTGTTATAACCTGGGGATGGTGAAGCAAAGCCTCATTTAGTGACAGTCTGGGAACAAGCTAGTTTTTTACATTGGTAGGTGGGCAGTGCCAGGCCATATACAGGGAAAACTGCACAAGCCCAATAAAGTAACTGGCTGGACTTGTTCATGCAGGTTATTCTGTGACAAATGCCTCATATAGTGCTAAGTGCTTTTTAACTCCATATGTTACAGCTTGAGTGATGGAGGAAGGTGTTGTTGATAGGTGGCACAACCAGGCTTCATACTGTGTCATGCTAAACACAGGAAGCCAGATGATAGGCTTGTAATAGACAGGCCACATACAATTAAGTGGTGTTTTCTCTATGGTGTGTTTACAGAGACAAGATGGATATAGGGTAGCCTGTTAGAGGGTTCAACATACACTGACAAATTGGGTACAGGCAAGCTGCATATACTAATAGTATGAGGCAGGTTGGCCACATACAGTGACATGCAGGGTGCTGAGAAGCAGCCTACAATGACAGGCTGAGTGCAGGCTGCTTGTGGTGACATACGAGCTGCAGGCAGGCTACGTGTGTTAAAAGGCTGGCTGTAGGCAGGACACATATGTGGTGACAGGCTGTACACAGATAAGCAGCATGTAATAATGACAGGCTTGGCTAAAGCAAGTTTTATAAGGTAACAGGCTGGACACAAACAGCACATGGTGATATGCTTGGCACAGGCAGGTTGCACACAAGCATATAGTGACATTAGTGACAAGCTTTATGCTGAGAAAACAAATACAATGTCAGGCTGGGTGCCAAGATGCCAAATACAGTGACAGCCTGGGTGCAGACATGCAGCATTTGTTGACATACATGGCCCAGGCAGGTTGCACACAACATATGGTGACAGGTTGGGTGTAGGCCAGCTGCATATAATGATAGGCTTATTGGGTGCATGCTATGTGCAGTCACAGGCTGGAACTGGCAGGCTTACTTCAATGACAGCCTGGGTGCTGATATGGCTTTTGCAGTGACAGAACACAGACAAATAACATGCACTGCAGCTGCTGATAGATCCCACTCTTTTTTTCTTTTTTTTAATCAAAGGGTAACCTAAAGGGAATTGTTATACTCTCTCTGAGCATTATGTATATTGCTTACATTACACAGTAGTTTGGGAGGCAAAACACTTTTATTAAGGTACTGGTCTGAAGAATATATTAAAATTAGCCATTTTGATGAATGTTTTCTGTATTCATTATTACATATTAAATCTTCCATTCTCATCCCAAAAGGAAAATTCTATTAGATTAATTTTATTTAATACAAGTCACATTTTTACAGGAAATGTACCCAAACCAGAATATCTTTCCCAATATCCACCAATATTGAAGAGGGGCACACAATTAAAAAAAATAAGCCCAACAACTTTTTTTATTGCAGATAAAGACTAAATGACTAATGTACATCTCAGCCTTAGCTATTGTTGACTTGATAATCAAAGTGTTGTATCATCTTAGACCAGGGTTGGGAAACCTTGGCACTCCTGATGTTTCAGAACTACATTACCCATGATGCCTAGGCACTCTGAAGTCCAGTTGAGCATCATGGGAAATGTAGTTCTGAAACATCTGGAGGGCCATGGTTCTCCTTCCCTTCTTAGAGGTTTCAAAAAGTTTTGTTCTGTTTTGTAAATCAGACTAAAGAAACACATGATGATACCTTCCAACCCTTTGTGTATCAGAACATTTTGGATAGTTTGTTCCTCTTGCTCAGGTCGATCGATTTTGAAGACAATATTTTTAATTAATTTCATTAAAAAAAAATAATAATAATATAGCAGTTTAATGGTTTATGGGTTAAAGGGGACATTAAACACTAAATAAATGCTAGATATAATGATGCATCCAAAGAAAAGATTAGTCTGAGAATAAGATGTAGATGTATTTTTTAAAGCTTCATTAGCTGTTTAAATAGTGACAAAATAAGTGTTAAGCTTTAGTGTCTATAAAACAATGGGAGCTGCCATGTTGTAACTTAGGTTTCCTTCTCTGTTGTGGCCAATTAGGGACAATTATAAATAGGTCACTAGAGTGTGCAGCCAATGGCTGTGTGGAATATAATGGTGTTCTGCACTTCCATTTCTAATAGGAACTGAAATGCTCCCAATTTCAGAATGGATTTGCAGGAGAAGGGGACAAAATAAATAATGAAAGTATATTTAAAAGTTTTTCTTATATATATTCTTTGCAGAATGGCTATGGAACTGCAGGCAGTAGTTATGGCGGTGGGAGGGGGATCACGCATGATGGACCTTACCTCCAGCATCCCAAAACCTCTGCTCCCTGTCGGCAATAGACCCCTCTTGTGGTATCCACTGAACATGCTGGAACGAGCTGGCTTTGAGGGTAAATAACACATTGATGATGGACCTTTTTTATTTCTCCTCCTGATTTTCTACATTTCTTTTGTGACCAATGTTTTATCTTGACATCAGTTTTGTCATTTATTGATTTTATTTTTGTTTGGTCCAAACTGTGTAAATATGATGCTTCCTGTTTATTGCTAAAATTTGTGTTGTTTAAGTTTTTTCTATTGTGCAATAATATCAAATATACTCACAACCTTATTACAATTCCCTTGTCCGTCTAACTATTGTCTACTCTAGGTGTTTCTCAACTCCAATCTCAAGTACCCGGAACATACCAGATTTTCATGATATCCAAACTATTAAAATAATCAGCTGATGGGTGAGGTTAGTAGCCATGGTTACTGATCAGCTGATTTTTTCACCTGTACTCTAGTATATCATAACAATCTGGCCTGTTTGGGGTACTTGAAGACTGGAGTTCAGAAACACTGGTCTACTGTTTGTGACAAATTCCCGCTTTATCTCTAACCTCATTCTACTGGGTTGTTTTTAAAGAGGTGATAGTTGTGACAACTAAAGAGGTGCAAAAACAGTTTGATCCAGACACCAAAATGAAATTGGATTTTGTTTGTCTGCCTGAGGACAAAGCAACAGAAATGGGGACGGCGGACTCTTTGCGCCACATTTACCAGAAGATCAAGGTATATTCTTTCATTTGATCACTAAAAACTATGGCTGCATTTTATATAGTTAGCTATGACTTTTGGATAACTGCTTGTGTAGATTAGTTTTTAAATTGAATAATAAAGTTGTCATTTGTTATCAACTATAAGCCAGTTAGACTGGTGTGTGACTCCAATTTTTCTTGACCGTTGTATTTGCGACTTGTTCTGCCTGTGAGTCTGCATCCCACGGCAGTATGGGTATTGTAGTTCCCCCTTTCTGCTAGAGCCCAGATTGAGGCTGTATTGAGCGGTGTTTATACACACACCTTATAAACAGTGGGGCCTCAGCCTGTGTCCCGGGACTGTTTGAAGGGAAGCTACTGTGCATGTTCAGCAGCTCCGTGAACGGGGAGGAAAACATTGTTTGTGGAACTTGGTTAAATTCAAGTTCCTGCTTGCTGATGATAATATATAAAAATAAAAAAAAAAGAGAAGCGGATATAGGTACCTTTTGGGGATAGTTTAGAAAGGTAAAAAAAAGTATATAGAAATTTGAATTTTTAATGTATTTGACGTGATATATTTAAAGGATTATATTCTATTATTCGCAGCAATTCTATTCCTGCAAATTTGTTTCTTATCTTAACTGTCCCTTTAAATTTAAAATTAAGTGGAGATAAACCACAAAGTAGTAATACGTGATGTCAGGATGTGTATCAGTAATGAGGGGTGGATGAACTTAAAGTGATTATAAAGTTTAATGAATTGCTGCCCAGTATCTAAAAATAATCTTAAAATCAGGGGAACTTTAACCTTTTCCCGATGTTAGGACGTTCCATGCCATCCTAACTGTGCTGGGCTTTAACACCGTGTACTGAAGCCAATGGCGCTTCCAGAATAGGATCGGGACCTGGTGGGCGTCTCTAGCGTTTTAGGCTCGCCCCCCTGACCCGATCCCATCATTGAGATCTTACGATCACGTTGTTCCGATGTAGACGAATGAAATCGGTAACGAAAGGGTTAATTTATTAAACTTTACAATGACACTTCTTTTTTTAAAATATTTACCATTGCGTTATGGTAAACATACTGCCGATCCTCTGCCCGCATCTCCTGCTGTATTTAGCATATCGCTGACGAATCCGGTTTCTTTCAATCATTGCGTGCCCCACAAGCAGGACTCCAAAGTGGTCACACAACCTATGGAGAAAGCCGGATTTGTCATCAATATGCTAAATACAGTAGGAGATGCGGGCGGAGGATCGGCGGTAAGTTTACCATTTACAATGGTAAATATTTTTAAAAAGAAGCGTCATTGTAACATTTAATGATTTAAAGTGCCCTTGTTTTTAAGATTATTTGTAGATACTAGGCAGTAATTCATTGAACTTTACAATCACTTTAACCTTTGTTTGTGCTGTATACTGGGTGCAGAATTTGTGTTTTGTCACCTTGAGCATCATAAGGGTAATCTGAACAAGATGTACTGACTTGTGTCTCCCAACTTGTTCCATACAGAGTGATGTCTTGGTGCTAAGTTGTGATCTCATCACTGAAGTGGACCTGCATGAGGTTGTGGATTTGTTTCGAGCTCACAATGCCACCCTGTCTATGCTAATGAAGAAAGCATCAGAGACTACAGAACATATTCCAGGACAAAAAGGGAAGCAGAAGACAGGTTAGGATTAGCACCTGCAATCCAGTGATGTTATAGAAATAAAATTCTTATGCCAACTTTTATAGGAAAATCCATGTATATTAATACCAGCAATACATTTCCCATATATACGTACAGTGGTTTATTAAAGGGACAGTCAAAACAAAATCTTCATGATTCAGACAGAGCATGTGATTTAAAAAATAAATTCCAATTTACTTTTTGTTATCAAATTTGCTTTGCACGTGTCTTTAGCACTCTAAGTGCTAAGCTTAAGACGCTTGCATGCTCTCAAACCTACCTAGGTTTACTCTTCAACAAGCTAGATTTGTAACTCCTTTCACTGGCTAAAATTCACCAAAAGCCATTTTCAGTCTTACAATCTTCACCTCTCTATGCTATTCTCTGGAGCTGATTCACTAAAGCTCACTCATCTCTTCACCTAGGGAATCGACTACATAGAATAGCATAGGGACTGGTAAAGTTAGAGAGATTTTTAGTGGACTCTGCTCTTTATCTGTGCCCATGTGTTGTTTCTTCAAGGAAAAGATAACAAACAAAAAAAAAAAAAACACAAAACTTCCAAATTTGCTTTGTTTCTTGGTGTCCTATATTGTAAAGCAGGTAGATAGACTCAGGAGTGTGCACGTGTCTTAAGCACTATCACAGCTGCCATATAGTTCTCCAGACATGCTACCTACCTAGGTATCTCTTCAATGAATAAGATCACAAGATCTAAGTAAATTGATAAGTAAATTGAGTCATGGGTTTCATGTACGTTGAATTTATTTCTTCCCATTTAAAATGGTCTCTGTTTCCACTAACATTTTTTACTGTTGCAAATGCTTTTGGCTTAGTTTCATTTAACTCTCTCTGTTTTTATTCCTCCTTCCTATTATTAATTCCATTTTGTTGTTGCTGGCACCCAGTGGAAGAGCGTGATTTTATTGGGGTAGACGGCACAGCGACCCGTCTCCTTTTACTGTCTAATGAGGAAGATCTGGACGATGGTCTGGATTTGAAGAAGTGCATCTTACAGAGGTGGGTTTAGTAGCTCATCACATATGATTAGGTCCCTAACTGGTGGATTCTGATCATTTATCTGTCTCGTCACATTCTTGTGCAGTTTAGTGTCCCTTTCCAATCCCTGCAAACCCCCCCCCCCCCCCCGAAACTTCTGACTTTAACAGCTCAGGCTTTTATTGTCAGGTGTGCTGCTCCGGGGGGCATGAGAGGTGATGAATCATCCAGATCCTAACATTTATGGGAGACTTGCATCTTTACGGGTGGGCGTATGTGAACATTCACTAGGTGGTGAGATTTTATACACATGAAGCTATACAGGGTGGTACTTGTGCAACTTTAAATGTTAATAACATTCTTCTTGCTGCTTTGTAAGTTCTAGAATTGTATTTGTGATACTGACATTAAAGGGACAGTAAATACTTTGCAATTACATTTTTCTGCAGTTTCCAATAGAACAACATATTAGCAGAGTCTGAAGGATATTAGAAAAGTTAACACCTTGTTTGCAGACAACTAACTCCACCCACTACTTGCCTTTAGTTTAGGAGCCAATCTGGACAATTAGGGCTTGCCACTGTCATTTTGTTTACAAAATCTCAATTGTTTTGCTTTATTGTAAAATATAAGATAAAAATCGGGGACATATATAGGACCAGGTTAGACCTGTGAAACCTGTTTTTCAGCGTTCAGGACTGGAAAATCCACAATTTTGACTTAAAGGGACAGTATACACTCATTTTCATATAACTGCATGTAATAGACACTACTATAAAGAATAATATGCACAGATACTGATATAAAAATCCAGTATAAAATGGTTTTAAAAACTTACTTAGAAGCTCTCAGTTTAGCTCTGTTGAAAAGGCAGCTGGAAAGCCCACTGCAAGTGGCAAATAAGACACTCCCCCCTCCCCCTTCTTTTGCATATGAAAAGACCCTTTACACAAACAGGAGCAAGCTGGAGAAGGTAGCTGACGGTATTCTCATAAAACTTTGGGGCTTGGTTAGGAGTCTGAAAATCAGAGCAATGTTATTTAAAAATAAGCAAAATTATACATTTAAAAAAAACAAAAAACTTTATGGGTTTTATAAATAGATCATCTACAAACCATTTATGCAAAGAAAAAATGTGTGTATAATGTCCCTTTAAATTACAAGAAATAATGGAAGTATATTGCAAAGTTGTTTTACTATATACAATAGTGATGGTAAAGTGACAAATAAAGGGGACTTTTAGTCATGAAGAATAAAATACTTCATGCAGTAAGTTCCTTTATTTGCCTGCAGGGTATGCCGCGCTAAGCGTCTGAGGCCGCCCACAGCAGAATGCTATTTTATCAGTGAGGTTATCTTAGCCAATAGCGTGCTAGCTATACAGCAGAATGCTAACTGGGCTGCACGGCTATTGGCTAAGAAATGTAAACGTCACCTCATGGAAAAAATAGCGTTACGCGGCATACACTGCAGGCAAATAATAATAATTTTATACCTCATGACTGAAAGTCCCCTTTATTTGTTGCACTTGTAAATCCTAGTGTTTCAAAAACGCTAGGATTTACCATCACTTTAAGCATTTTATATTAACATCTCAAACTGTTTACTGTGTCTTTGAGATTGTTTACTTCAGTGTTAAGCTTTATCCCATATTAAATTATTATTATTTATGTTTAATGTGATGTAGAATTTTAAAGTGCTATACTTACAATGCACGTGAACAAGAAATGGGTGTTCAAAACACGCAGAAAGATTTTTAGGAATCAGCACTCAAGGAAAACTTACAATCTAAGTGTCTGAAAGGCTCATTCATTTCATGTTACATTATTTTTTAACGGTGCATTATAAATCTCCTGGTTTTGTGTAAAAATGTTGCTTCTCTCACTCTCCCTAGTGAGGCCAAAAAGCAAACTGCATAACTGGTTTCCTTTAAAATGCTGCAAACTGTAAAAAACAGCTACATATGAGACAGTGGTTGCGTACAGCAGTGGATAGTAATTTACAGCTAACCCTTATTGGGAGATACCATAAACCTAATCACCAGGGTTTTCAAGTATTTTTGCAATTCATTAATAAAGTGACATTTAAAAAAATATACTTTAAAACATTTTATTGCATATGCATACCTTTTTTATTGCTTATATATACTGTGCATATATAAAAATGACTTTAATCTTTATTAATATACTTTGATTAGATATATAATATTTGTATCTATTACAACAGTAATTTCATTCATCGGTCATGTGACGGGGCTCACATCTTACTGTAAAGTGATGCATTGTGCCCCAAGATGCGATTTTATGATATATGTTAGGTAAAGACACATTCTTCTTGACCTCTGAAACCCGAGTCACAGGCTTCAGGCTAGGAAGGAACAAACACCTGCATGGATATCTCTGACCTGTGACCTTTGAACTAATTGACCCATGACCCCTGTCCATCATTGGGTGAGTCCAGGTCAATCTCTCAGATCCTTTGTATATTTCTGTATGTTAGCCCATCATCCCATCATGGAAACATGTGTAGAAAACCACCCACTCTTCAAGGCTACTTGCAGAACTAATTTTAATGCCCCTTGGACCTTAAATCTAGAAAAACAAATGCTGGAATATAGACTGCATCATGTATCCACCCTATAATAATGTCTAATAGTATAGAAAATAACATATTAATACATTCCGCACTAGGTAGGTAGTAAGTGTGGATTTAAATAATTATGATATTATCGGTTGGTGAATGAATATAAAAGTCTTAAAAACACTTTTAATCATTTTTAAGTTTTACAGATGAATGTGCAAAAAGGGGAGTTGTTTTTAAAAATGCAGGAAACCACTGCTTATTCTTTTAGATAAACTTTATATTTTAGTGTCCATTTAATGAAAGAAAAAAAGAACATTATTTGTAAAAAACTGCTGCTACGGTTACAGGTTCTAGTCTGCATTTTGTACGTCTGCCTAATGTCTTATGTTGTGTGCGCATTTACCATCTTGCATTGGTGTGTGAGAGCAGATGTGAGTGCTCACCTCTAACGATCATGAGTCTGTTCCAGGTGTACAACAATTACATAAGCGATACAACAGGGATCACGTTTTCTCGACAGCAAAAATTGTTTGTTTTTTTAATTAGTATGAATTAATTTTTTTATGTTCATACACTGAATTCAAACAAGGCTTTAAAATGTCCGTTCTTTTAAACTCTCTGAGCTTTATATTGGCAGCAGACTGGAACATTTCTATTAGCAAGAAATACAAATACATTGGTTGTACTTTACTTTAACCCCTTAGTGACCAGAGCACTTTTCCATTTTCTGTCCGTTTGGGACCAAGGCTATTTTTACATTTTTGCAGTGTTTGTGTTTAGCTGTAATTTTCTTCTTACTCATTTACTGTACCCACACATATTATATACCGTTTTTCTCGCCATTAAATGGACTTTCTAAAGATACCATTATTTTCATCATATCTTATAATTTACTATAAAAAAAATTATAAAATATGAGGAAAAAATGGAAAAAAACACACTTTTTCTAACTTTGACCCCCAAAATCTGTTACATATCTAAAACCACCAAAAAACACCCATGCTAAATAGTTTCTAAATTTTGTCCTGAGTTTAGAAATACCCAATGTTTACATGTTCTTTGCTTTTTTTGCAAGTTATAGGGCCATAAATACAAGTAGCACTTTGCTATTTCCAAACCATTTTTTTCCAAAATTAGCGCTAGTTACATTAGAACACTGATATCTTTCAGGAATCCCTGAATATCCCTTGACATGTATATATTTTTTTTTAGTAGACATCCCAAAGTATTGATCTAGGCCAATTTTGGTATATTTCATACCACCATTTCACCGCCAAATGCGATCAAATACAAAAAATTGTTCACTTTTTCACGAATTTTTTCACAAACTTTAGGTTTCTCACTGAAATCATTTACAAACAGCTTGTGCAATTATGGCATAAATGGTTGTAAATTCTTCTCTGGGATCCCCTTTGTTCAGAAATAGCACACATATATGGCTTTGGCGTTGCTTTTTGGTAATTAGAAGGCCGCTAAATGCCACTGCGCACCACAAGTGTATCATGCCCAGCAGTTAAGGGGTTAATTAGGGAGCTTTTAGGGAGCTTGTAGGGTTAATTTTAGCTTTAGTGTAGTGTAGTAGACAACCCCAAGTATTGATCTAGGCACATTTTGGTATATTT
Source organism: Bombina bombina (assembly GCF_027579735.1). Taxonomy (NCBI): domain Eukaryota; kingdom Metazoa; phylum Chordata; class Amphibia; order Anura; family Bombinatoridae; genus Bombina; species Bombina bombina. Next base: position 180,377,065 of record NC_069508.1, on the reverse strand, counting down.
CATGCCACCATTTCACCGCCAAATGCGATCAAATTAAAAAAAACGTAAAATTTTTCACAATTTTAGGTTTCTCACTGAAATCATTTACAAACAGCTTGTGCAATTATGGCACAAATGGTTGTAAATGCTTGTCTGGGATCCCCTTTGTTCAGAAATAGCAGACATATATGACTTTGGCGTTGCTTTCTGGTAATTAGAAGGCCACTAAATCCTGTTGCGCCTCACACGTGTATTATGGCTAGCAGTGAAAGGGTTAATTAGGGAGTTTGTAGTGAGCTTGCAGGGTTAATTTTAGCTTTAGTGTAGAGATCAGCCTCCCATCTGACACATCCCACCCCCTGATCCCTCCCAAACAGCTCCCTTCCCTCCCCCACCCCACAATTGTCCCCGCCATCTTAAGTACTGGCAGAAAGTCTGCCAGTACTAAAATAAAAGAGTTTTTAAAAAAAAATGAATTTTTTTTTTAGCATATTTACATATGCTACTGTGTAGGATCCCCCCCTTAGCCCCCAACCTCCCTGATCCCCCCCAAAACCGCTCTCTAACCCTCCCCTCTGCCTTATTGGGGGCCATCTTGGGTACTGGCAGCTGTCTGCCAGTACCCAGTTTACAATAAAAAGTGCTTTTTTTTGGTTTTTTTTGTTTTTTTCTGTAGTGTAGCTTCCCCCAACCCCCCACCCCCCACAAACAAACCCCCACCACCTTGCTCATTGTATATATTTTATTTTGAATATATTTTTTATTTCCCCATTTTCTGCAGTGTAGCGGTTCCCACCCGCTCCCTCCCCGTGCACGCGCCCGCCCCCACCCTCCCGTGCACGCGCGCGCGCCCGTGCGCGCCCCCAGCCACCCCCGCCCACGATCCCGCCCCCCTTCAGATCCACATGGCCATCGATGGCCGCCACCCGCCTCCCGGTCCGGCTCCCACCCACCAACGCCGGTAGCCACCGATCTCCGGTGCAGAGAGGGCCACAGAGTGGCTCTCTCTGCACCGGATGGCTTACAAACGTTATTGCAGGATGCCTCCATATCGAGGCATCACTGCAATAACCGGAAAGCAGCTGGAAGCGAGCAGGATCGCTTCCAGCTGCTTTCCACACTGAGGACGTGCAGGGTACGTTCTCAGGCATTAACTGCCTTTTTTCTGAGGACGTACCCTGCACGTCCTCAGTCGTTAAGGGGTTAACATATATTATTTACACAGTAGATTTAAGCAAATAAACATTTGTGAGAGTGCATGTGAATCAGATTTACTAAACTAACAATTCCATCTGTTCATTTGCTTCTATCTTAATTTAATGTCTAAGGATAACATAAATTCTGAGTTTAACAAACTATTAAAATGTTTTCTTTTAATTAATTGTCTTGGCAAAATATATCCAGGTGCAATCTAGGTTTTCCCCAATCTCATCTAAACTATAACGCACGTTGATATGTTTTGCCAAGACAAACAATGTAAAATCTAGTCATAATCTCCCAAATACAATAAACATACAAGAAGTACAAATGTTAAAGGGACACTGAACCAATTTTGTGTGTGATTCAGATAGAGCATGCAATTTTAAGCAACTTTCAAATTTACTCCTATTATCAAGTTTTCTTCATTCTCTTGTTTTTTTTTTATTTGAAAAGCAAGAATGTAAGTTTAGAAGCCGGCCCATTTTTGGTGAACAGCCTGGATTGTTCTTGCTGATTGGTGGAGCCACCAATAAACAAGTGCTGTCCAGGGTCTGAACCAAAAATTGTCTGGCTTCTTAGCTTAGATGCCTTCTTTTTCAAATAAAGATAACAAGAGAACGAAGAAAAATTGATAATAGGAGTAAATTAGAAAGATGCTTAAAATTGCATGCTCTATCTGAACCATGAAAGAAAAAAAATTGGGTTCAGTGTCCCTTTAAGTGAGGTCTTTTTAAAGGGACATAATACTCATATGCTAAATCACTTGAAACTGATGCAGTATAACTGTAAAAAGCTTACAGGAAAATATCACCTGAGCATCTCTATGTAAAAAAAGAAGATATTTTACCTCACAATTTCCTCAGCTCAGCAGAGTAAGTTCTGTGTAAAAAAATATACTTTAGCTGTTGCTCAGCTGCTGGTAAAAAATAATAATGAAGAAATGAACAGCAGCCAATCAGCATCAACAGTGCTGAGGTCATGAACTCTTTTACTGTGATCTCAGGAGATTTCACTTAACTCTCATGAGATTTCATAGTAAACTTCCTTAAACTGAATAGGGAAATAAGATGAGTGTGCACGTAAGCTCGCACCCTTAGCTGTCCCGGGACAGACATACTGATTTGTTGGTTAGAAGTCCTTTACAATGGGATGTGGCTACTGAGGAATTTTTGAGGTAAAATATCTTTCTTTTTTTCATAGAGATGTTCAGGTGATATTCTCTAGTCAGCTTTTTACAGCTATGCTGCATCACTTTTAAGTGTTTCAACATTTGGGTATCATGGCCCTTTAATTTCTGTAAGAAAATGGGCTGCAAATGGCACTCGTTACATCTACTGAATTAATTAATACTTTATTATTTGTTAGTATTATTTATATAATAAATTATCCTTTAGTTTTGAGGTCCCCAAATATAATCTACCTCTTGTGTCCATGCAGACAATATTTCTTTATTAGATTGTGATTCCTTTTAATGGACTAACAAAATCAAGGTTGTGTATTCCATAAGCTTTCAAGACCAATATCTACATTTTAAGAAGAGACCAGTGAGTTCTTGAAAGCTTTTAAATACAAAACCTTGATTTTGTTAATCCCTTAAAAAGAATCACAGTCTACTTAAAGGGACAGTATACACTCATTTTCATATAACTGCATGTAAAAGACACTACTATAAAGAATAAGATGCACAGATACTGCTATAAAAATCCAGTATAAAACTGTTTAAAAACTTACTTAGAAGCTTTCAGTTTAGCTCTGTTGAAAAGGTAGCTGGAAAGCCCACTGCAAGTGGGAAATAAGACACTCCCCCCCTCTCCCTTCTTTTGCATATGAAAAGACCCTTTACACAAACAGGAGCAAGCTGGAGAAGGTAGCTGACAGTATTCTCATAAAACTTTGGGGCTTGGTTAGGAGTCTGAAAATCAGAGCAATGTTATTTAAAAATAAGCAAAACTATACATTTATATATAAAAAAACAAGTTTATGGGCTTTATAAATAGATCATCTACAAAACATTTATGCAAAGAAAAAATGAGTGTATAATGTCCCTTTAAAGGGCCATGATACCCAAATGTTGAAACACTTGAAAGTGATGCAGCATAGCTGTAAAAAGCTGACTAGAAAATATCACCTGAACATCTCTATGTAAAAAAGAAAGATATTTTACCTCAAAAATTCATCAGTAGCCACATCCCATTGTAAAGGACTTCTAAGCAGCAAATCAGTATGTTTGTCTCGGTGAACACTCATCTTATTTCCCTATTCAGTTTAAGGAAGTTTACTATGAAATCTCATGAGATCACAGTAAAAGAGTTCATGACCTCAGCACTGCTGATGCTGATTGGCTGCTGTTCATTTCTTCATTTTTTTTAAATTTGTTTACCTGCAGCTGGGAGAAGCTGAGTATAACTTTTTACACAGAACTTACTCTGCTGAGCCGAGGAGATTGTGAGGTAAAATATCTTCCTTTTTTACATAGAGATGCTCAGGTGATATTTTCCTGTCAGCTTTTTACAGTTATACTGCATCAGTTTCAAGTGATTTAGCATATGAGTATTATGTCCCTTTAAGGAACATTCTCTATGGGACCAGTACGACACTAACCCCTTTTCTGTAAACAATATAAAACAAAAACTTAGCAACCAAAATACTTGTACAAATTCCCAATTCTGGAATTTATTCTAAAATCATGTCTTTTTCATTAATATATTAAAATAAAATTATTAAATACTACCATTTTCCCCACCAGTAAGTAAAAATCTCCTGTGTCTGGTTTGATTCTTGTGTTCTAAAATGCACATAGACTATATTTATTTAAAACATTTCTATTACTTTTCTGATTATAGTACTGTACTATCTTTCTGATGGTGCTGTGTATACACAAGTATTTAACATGATAGAAAACTACCTTTAGGTTGCATGTATAAGCTGTGTTTTGATGTATACATATTGCCTAAATTGTCTTGTATTGTTTCTCCGTTGTACTTTTATCCTTGTTCCCATGGGCAGTGCTGCGAAATCTGTTGGCGCTTTACAAATAAAGAATAATAATAATATGTTTACACTTGGTCCCATCCCCTCTCCATACTGTCTCATTTTACAGATGCAAATACAATATATGCTAAATACAAGCCTGTTCTGTTCCCAATCAGTTTGGATAAAGGGGTTTGTACCTGTATAGTTATCCAATGATCTGATAAAATATCACAACAATCCTTATTAATAATCTTAAATAAAATGTTTTCAATGTATTATTTGTGCACGTAGCAATGAATTTTTGCAAAAGCATTAAACTAAATGATTCCAGATCTTCATACAAAATGTAACATAATACAATAAGAATATGAGTAAACTAAAATTCAGTTTTTAAATGATTATTTTATTTAATTAGGGGCATGAAACCCAATTGTATATTATTTATTATATATTTTACACACACTGTAAGCAATCACAGTGTGTATAATAATGCATTCTAAGCAGATAAACTGCAGGCCCTAAAGGTTTATTTAGTTTACAATCATCTGAGACAATGTAGCCCCAGTATTAATAAACTTGTTAGTAAAGATAGCGTATTTCATTTTATAACCCCATAGTTGTCCGTGGTAGCACACACCAGTCTATCCCTCTGTATGAACGAGAGACCAGGCAGTACAACCAATCACAGGACATATAGCCCACTCCAGCTTGCAAAGTGGCTGTGCACTGCCATGATGATTGGTAGAAAACAAGTTGTGCAAACGGATTACCTGCACATGAGACCTGTCTTCTTTCAGTCATTCATTTGGAGCATGTACCCTCTTTGCGGTACAACCTTATGGGGCAGGGGGTATTTTTGCTTCAAGGGCCTGGTATTGAGGAACACTGGTGTATATGCAACTAAAACACAAAACCCATGTGTTTCTCCATGACGACATACAGTGTGCAGGATTTGAGCTTCACTATACTGTAGATGCACAGGAACAGGCTGTTTTTTTGCTGTTCCAGGCTTTAAAATTAGGAAACACATTAACAAATGACATGTACCCAGAGATTATCAGATACGAACCGAGGCCGTGTCTACCTTTGTGACATTGTATTTGTAAAGAAACTGCAGTGTTGGTTTAGCAAGTAAAGCCCAATAATCACCATTCCTTACATCAGTGATTTGCAACCTTTTTTTTTGCCGTGGCACACTTTTTTGCATTAAAAAATCCTGTGGCACACCACCATCCCAAAATTTTACAAAATCACACATTGTCATTCACAAACAATCATAATGGTTGTCTGTGAATGAATGTCAATGTCATGGTTGTAAATAATGCCTGATGAGCCTGTCACATACCTCCCAATATTTCAAAATTTGAAAGAGGGACACCCCCGCACTGTTGTCAGTCTGCTGCGGCACACTGGTTGAAAAACACTGCCTTACATCATAGACAAGTCTGTCAAACCTTTTTTAACATCACAGTAAAAAAAGAGTTTTAATAAAGATCTTATTTAAATAAATTAAATAATGTAATTTGTGCTTTGGATAGCTTAAAGAGACATGATACCCAAATGTTAAATTACTTTAAAGTTATGTAGCACATCTGTAAAAAAAACTTAGGATAAAATATCATCTGAACATCTCTATATAAAAAAAGAAGATATTTTACCTTAAATTTTCCTCAGTAGCCACATTCCATTGTAAAGGGGCTTTAAGCAACCTATCAGGATACTAGTCCCAGGACTTGCAGGGGAGCATGCTTCTGACATGTGCAGGCACAGTCATGTCATTATAGTAAAATCTCATGAGATCACCATAAAGCAAAGTGTGACATCAGCACTGATGAAGCTGATTGGCTGTTGTTTTTTTCCTAACATGCAGCTGACAGTAGCCGAAGGACAACACATAGCCCTTTAAAGTGAAAGTAACATTTTCTCTTCAATATTGATGAAATTCACTAACCTTATATAGATTAACTCATTCGCTAACTTTATTTTTTTAAATTCATTCAGATATTTATATTGTAAATCCCATACCCTTATAAGTCCTTCCACTGCCCACCCGCTCATTTCCTGCTTTTATGGGTGGGACCGCTCTTACATGTACCTCCATGCGCGTTCTTCTGAAGCTTCATTTAATTGCGCATGCGTAGAGAAAAACTTTGCCGCAGTGATACATACTGAATCAGTAGATTCATTTTTGTGTATGTAGATCACGGAGAGAATTCACATGCGTGTTTCACATCTATACAGGTCGAGACTTCCGTGAGACACGCATGCGTATTTTGAATTGTGGGCATAGAGCGAGTCAGTTGGGATGCCAATGGGAGACCAGTCAAAACGTTTTAGAAAGATATTCGTCATTTGAAAACATGAATTTTTTTAATAGCCAGGCTGAGTTACGGTGTGAGAAGCTGTCGGTTTAAAAGGTAGATGTTTAAGCTTAATAGTTAAGATGTAAAAAAATGATGATTGAAAGTAACTAAATTTCAAAGTTTTTTAAGAGGATGCGTAGTGGTACATTATAGTTAACTTTTCCTTTAAGTAACTTTTATAAACAACAGAAAATGTTACAAAAGTGCAATGTATTACACTGACCTCACCCAGCTGCTTCTTAATGCCACCCGGCCGGCAAAAACTTTTTGTGGAGAACACTGATGTTTTAATCAAATGGTCTCTCTCTTAATAAATCTTCCTCCTATTAAATATAAGTGATTATCTGACCTTCCTTGCAATCCAGAGAACACATAATATTTGTTCCTTTACAGTTCTATAATCACAGGGGTGTGTAATTGCGGTTACTGATGCATGTCTTATCCTGCTGCGATTTGATCACATAATTGGGACCTTTTTTTCTGCCCTGCAGGTATCCACGAATACACATAAAGATGGGTATGGTAGATGCACATCTGTACTGCCTGAGGAAATACGTCGTGGATTTCCTAACTATGAATGAGTAGGTAGCCATTGGCTTTTTTATTGACTCTTCTTGGTCTTTATTATCTTCATGTTACCACCAGAAATGGATCTTGTATCTTAGAAAGAAAATAGATTGTTCTGCCACAAATGGGAGGACGATGTTAAAATAACATCTGTAGTTTTTATTTGCCTGTTCATGCCATGGTTTTATGCCTTTGCTTTGCCTCATGCCAGTAGGACCTAATATTAACGGGACATGAAACCCCACATTTTTCTTTCATGATTCAGATTGAACAAGCAATTTTCAGCAACTTTCTAAATTACTTCAAGTATCAAATATTCTTTGTTCTCTTGGTATCTTTTGCTTAAAAGCAGGGACGTATGATAAGGAGCATGCACGTGTCTGGAGCAGTATATTTCAGCAGTTTTGCAAGAATGTTATCCATTTGCTAGAGCACTAGTGCTCCAGGCACCTACCTAGGTATCTCTTTAATAAAGAATATTATGAAAACAAAGCAAATTTGATCAAAAGTAAGGATAGACCGATATCGCTTTTTCAGGGCTGATACCGATTATTGACCGCCTTTCAGGCCGTTAACTGATAACAGGGGACAATATTCTGCACATTTAAAATGAAAATCAACACAATTTCTACACAAATCTGGTATAAACTGAACATGCTTATTAAAATTTTAATCATTAAAAGTAAACAACTGGGAAAAATAAAGTCCTTGAAAATTAACCTATTAAATGGTTTCCCAAAAGATAGAAAAATGGCATAAATCCCTTTTATACTGCACACTGATATAAAATAAATTTAAAAGGGATACTAAACCCAACATTTTTCTTTCATCATTTAGATAGAGCATGCAATTTTAAGCAACTTTCTAATTTATTCCTATTATCAAATTGTATTCGTTCTCTTGCTATCTTTATTTAAAAAAACAGGAATGTGATGCATAGGAGCCGGGCCATTTTTGATTGAGAACCTGGGTTATGCTTGCTTATTGGTGGGTAAATGTAACTTTCCAATAAGCAAACGCTATCCATGGGGCTGAACCTAAAATGGGCTGGCTGCTAAGATTTACATTCCTTCTTTAAAAATAAAGATAGCAAGAGAACAAAGAAAAATTGATAATAGGAGTAAATTAGAAAGTTGCTTAAAATGTCATGCTCTATCTGAATTATGAAAGAAAAAATTTGGGTTCAATGTCCCTTTAAGTCACTACTGCAAAGCTAGACACTACACGATTTCTTTAATACTCCCAGTTAAGTAGAAAACATTATAGTGAAGAAAACATAACATTTCAGCAGGTTCTCCTGTTAAACGGCTTCTGTTTTTTCATATATTGCTGCCACTTCACTAAAAACATGCTCACTTGGTACACTTTACAGATAAGGGTTTAAAAGTAAAATAAATATTTATATATATATATATATATATATATATATATATATATATATATATATATATATATATATATATATATATATATATATATATATATATATATATATATATATATATATATATATATATATATATATATATATATATATATATATAAGCAAAAAGAGTCAGTTGCACTCTCACAAAGAGTTCTCCAAGGGCCAGGGTGCTAGAGTAGTTGAAATGTAGCAAAACAGGAAACAGCACTCTCTGGACTTAAGTAAAAAAACAAGTAGTTTATTCAGTAACACTAACTACTGAATAAACTACTTGTTTTTTACTTAAGTCCAGAGAGTGCTGTTTCCTGTTTTGCTATATATATATATATATATATATATATATATATATATACTGCCACTTGACGGAAAGAAAGGACATGCTGGAATATCAGTGCTAGATTTATTTATTTGCTTTAATTTTTAATATGCTCATATATTTACTGTAATGCAAATACCTTCCCTGGTACTGAAGAGTGGACTATAAGTTTCTTTATTATGCCACTTATGGGCAGTTTTATACGTGTAACAGCGCCACCTATTGGTCAGAGCATTGTTATCCACTGCTAGAGAATAATGATACTAGTCTCCTATACTGCATAGCTTTCTACTCAAGGTTTGTTGTTGTGGATATTTAATTTATGTGCCTGAACTATAATTTAAAAAAAAAAAAAAATCTATGTCCATGAAAAGGGAAAATAAAATATTTAAATTAAAAAAATGTCAAATATAGCAGCTTTAGTGAACTGTTTTGCAAATGTGTAAAATTTATCAGAATGCAACAAATAATGTTCTATTTGTGAAAGCAATTAGCAAGCAGATTGATTTTATGTATTGCTGACCCCTATGAGCAAATCAAAAGTAATTTAGCTCTGTGTACTTCAGGGAAACTATGTCGTTTTTAGTGCCACTTAAAAATCGCATTTTCCATTTCACAAATCATATATGTTTATTTATGCAAGTCCATCTACATGCCTGTCATTGGGGGTATGGTAGTTGGTAACTGAGCTCCCAGGAACACCTGGGCTTGGACTCAGTGCTATTTATTAGATGCTATGCTATGTCCAGCTTATACAGTATGTGCTATAGATGATTTGTGTCACTTAAAACTACATAGTTTCCCTGAAGTACACAGAGTTAAATTTCTTTTGATTTGGTCCATATCGGTAATATCGGTAAGTTTCTGGCAGATACCGATTAATTCAGAAATTCCAAATACCAGCCCTAATAATTGGCCGCGCCGAAACATCGGTCTATCCCTAATTAAAAGTAAATTGGAAAAAAAAAAAAAAATTGTATGCTTTGACTGAATCACAAAATACATTTTTTAGGTTTCATATCCCTTTATACTTTTTAATGACATGTATCTGTGTATCTGTCTACCCTAAAATAAAATATTAAATAAATACAGCTTCTGGTACAAGATCATCCTGCTTCAAACAATACCCGGAGTTATTTGGAGAAGGGAGCATAACTTTACTCTGAGTGATCTAGAATCTTTCCTAAATATAGTATATTTATCAAAATAGGAATAACTTGGCAACATTGTTAGGGGTTAGTACAGAAAATTAATTTAATAAGTTTTTTTTAGATGCATAAAGGTGTTTTATATTATTTTATTGTTAGCTGGAGCTAAGGTCTGATTTCACATCTGGATGTATGATCTATGTTAGTATTGTATTGCAGTGTAAAATTACTACACAGTCACCTAGATTTTACGAGTTTTGCGCTAAGCAGGGTGCGAAAGGAACAGAACAAAATTTGCGTTATTTCACCATTCATAGTGCTGCCATTCCGACTTACTGAAGAGCCTCCTTGTGTGTGCAATATGGTTGCTTTAAGCTCCATACCGCACAAAATCCAAGGGCTGATTTGACGTGCTCATGCACGCTTTGCCCCATAGACATAAATGGGGAGAGAGTGTAGAATGAAAAATCAACCCCATTGATGTCTATGGGGGAAAAAAGTTACATTTAAACCTAATATAAACCCCAAGTCTAAACATCCCTAATCCACCACCCCAACATTGCTTACACCTAAATAAAGTTATTAACCCCTAATCTGCCGCCCCAACATCGCAGACACCTAAATAAAGTTATTAACCCCTATTCCGCCTCTCCCCGATATCACTGCCACTATAATAAAGTTATTAACCCCTATTCCCCTGCACCCCAACATCGCCTCCACTATAATAAAGTTATTAACCCCTATTCCGCCGCTCTCTAACAGCTCTCTGACATTGCCACTACTAAATAAAGTTATTAACCCCTAAACCTTCGACCTCCCACATCTCTGCCACTATATAAACCTATTAACCCCTAATCCGCTGCCCCCCACATCCCCTGCCACTAAATAAACCTATTAACCCCTAAACCGCAGGCTCCCCACATCGCAAAACACTAAATTAAACAACCCCTAAACCTAACACTTCCTTAATTTTAAATTAAAATTACAATATAACTCTATTTAAATAAATAAAAACTTACCTGTGAAATAAAAATAAACCTAACATTAAACTATAAATTAACCTAACCTTACTTTTCTAATAAAATAAAAAATACTACCAATTTAAATATCTAAATTACAAATTTAAAAAATCTAACATCAAGAAAACAAAAAAAATCTAAATTATAACTAAAAAAAAACAAATCCTACGAAAAATTTAAATCTAAGTTTACCAAAAATAATTAACACTAAAATCACGAAAAATAAAAAACACTAAGATTACAAAAAATAAACAAAATTATCAAAAATAAAAACAATTACACTTAATCTAATAAATTATGAAAATAAATCTAATCCCTATAAAAAATAAAAAACAAAAACAAAATAAAAACACCCACTAGCCTACAATAAACTAACCATTAGCCCTTAAAAAGGGCCTTTTGTAGGGCATTGCCCTAAAGAAATCATCTCTTTTACCTGGAAAAAAAATACAAAGTCCCCCCCAACAGTAAACCCCACACCCAACCAACCCCTAAAATAAAAAGCCTAACTCTAAAAAAAAATCCTGATTTGAAGAGCCAATAGGATTTCAGTAGGTCTCATCCTATTAGCTGTTTTGAACAGCCAATAGGATTTCAGAAGCTCTCATCCTATTGGCTGATTTGAATTTGAAGAATCAAATCAGCCAATAGGAATGCAAGGTACGCCATTTTGAAACGTCTACCTTGCATTCAACTTCAGTGTACAGCGGCAACCGTATGAAGAGGATGCTCCGCGTAAGATGTCTTCTGCTTCCAGGATGGCTCTGCTCCACGCCGCCGGGATGAAGATAGAAGACGCCCCCGTGATGGATGAAGACCTGGCCGTCTGGGTGGAGATGGATGTCCGTACTTCAGAAACCGTGAGTAGATCTTCTGGGGTTAGTGTTAGGTTTTTTTTTCTTCATTTTTTGGGTGTTTTTGTTTTTGGCTTTGGGCTTTGAAAAAGAGCTAAATGCCCTTTAAAGACTTTGTTTTTTTGTTACAGGTAAAAGAGTTGATTTCTTTAGGGCAATGCCCTACAAAAAGCCGTTTTAAGGGCTATTGGTAGTTTATTGTAGGCTAGGGGGTGTTTTATTTTGGGGGGGGATTTTTATAGGGCTATTAGATTAGGTGTAATTTGTTTTTATTTTTGATAATTTTGTTTATTTTTTTGTAATTTTAGTGTTTTTTTATTTTTCGTGATTTTATTGTTAATTATTTTTGGTAAACTTAGATTTTTTAAATTTTTCGTAAGATTTGTTTTTTTTTTAGTTGTAATTTAGATTTTTAAATTTTTTTCGTCGTGTTAGTTTTTTAACATTTGAATTTTATATATTTTAATTGGTAGTTTTTTTTATTTATTAGAATAGTTATGTTATTTTAATTTATAGTTTAATGTTAGGTTTATGTTTATTTCACAGGTAAGTTTTTATTTATTTATTTTAGAGTCATTTTAATTTAAAGTTAGGGGGGTGTTAGGTTTAGGGGTTAATACTTTAATTTAGTGTTGTTGCGATGTGGGTGGGTGGCAGATTAGGGGTTAATACATGTATTTAATAGTCGCGATGTGGGTGGACGGCAGATTAGGGGTTAATAGGTTTAATATAGTGTTTGCGATGCGGGAGGCCGGCGGTTTAGGGGTTAATAGGTAGTTTATGGGTGTTAGTGTACTTTGTAACAGTTTAGTTATGAGTTTTGTGAAACATTTTTGTTACACAAAATCCATAACTACTGCTCTCAGATGGCGGTATGTATCTGTATCGTGTCGGTATAAGCTGTAATGCATGCATTTTAGCCTGAACGCACAACCTGTAATACTGGCGCTATGGAAATCCCATGCAAAAACGTCATTTTTTTGAGTGCGGGGTTGACATTGCTTTACAGGCTAAAATGCTTGCAGTATGGCAATACGGACACGACCCGTAATATCCGTTCCTGGCCATTACCGCTGAAATTGAATTTTTTTCAGCGTTAACGTGATGGTAAACTCCATTATTTGCAAATTACATATTTAGATTAGTTTATATAAGTATTAAACCGCATTATCAATTCATTATTTTTTTAATGTATTTTAATGTAAATTTTAATACATTATCAAAACCTTGTTGCGCCGCATCTCTCCGCCTCGCTCCGCCCCCTTAGATGTTTCACTGAATATTGTCTGTGTTGATCTGGTCTCCACCCTCTCTACACGTCAGAGGGTTTGCTCGCTCGATGTTAGAATTGCTCGAATTGCACATTAATGTGCATGCACAAATCCAGTTGCATTGAAGGAAGCCTGTCTGGCGACAGGATAGATGATTGGACGAAAGACGGCAAAAGGTATATGACGTCACTGAGGGCTGGTGATTTAACGGAAGGGAGATATTATTTATTATGTCATTGTACGTAAATGGCTATATAATGTATAAAGTGAAAATTTGTGTGCACATTTAAGAAGAATGAACAAGATTGATCATATATTCGATCAATAGTGAGTGTACCATGCAACAATGCAAAACTCGTAATCTAGGTGAGTGTGATTTATCATTCAATGTGATAAGTGTCATTTGATTAATGGAATTCAGCTTCTCCCTGCAGGTCCTTCTCATCCATTCGTAGAGAGCTGGTGCCGTACCTGGTGCGCAAACAATTCTCAGCAGCTGTGTCATCCAGACAGGATCAGGAGCACGAGCATGACGGGAACAAGGAAACCAATCCCAAAGGTGAGGAAATGGTCCCCGTACTGCTTTGTCACAAGCTGTTTCTGGTATGTTTTCTCCTTTCATATTGTGTGTTCTAGAGTGGGCAACAGGCGGCCCTCACAGGCTTCCTCAGAGACCCCCATCTTTTTCGGCAGAGTCGGAAGCCCTTGATTTATTTTTTCTCACATAAAATATGGATCCTATGTTTTATGAATTTTTTTCACTCATTTCCCTACCAAACTTGAATAACTTGAAACCCATTTTTTTCATGATTTAGGTAGAAAATACAGTTTTTTAACAACTTTCCAGTTTACGTCTATTATCAAATTTGCTTCATTCCCTTGGTATCCTTTGTTGAAGGAGCAGCAATGCATTACTGGTTTCTAACGAAACACATGGGTGAGCCAATGACAATCGGTATATATATATATATATATATATATATATGCAGCCACCAATCAGCAGCTAGAACCTAGGTTCTTTGCTGCTCCTGAGCTTAGGAAGCAAATTAAATAATAGAAGTAAATTGGAAAGTTGTTTAAAATTGCATGCTCTTTCTGAATCATGAAAGAAATTTTTTTGGTTTCATGTCCCTTTAACCCCTTAGTGACCGGACCATTTTTAAAAAAAATTACCTTTAAGGACCAGGGCTATTTTTCATTTCTGTGGTGTTTATGTTTAGCTGTAATTTTCCTCTTACTCATTTACTGTACCCACACATATTATATACCATTGTTTTTGCGATTAAATGTACTTTCTAAAGATAACATTATTTTCATCATATCTTCTAATTTATTATAAATTTTTTTATAAATTATGATGAAAAAATGGAAAAAAACTAATTTTTTCTAACTTTGATCCCCAAAATCTGTTACATATCTACAACCACCAAAAAACACCCATGCCAAATAGTTTCTACATTTTGTCCTGAGTTTAGAAATAGCCAATGTTTACACGTTCTTTGCTTTTTTTGCAAGTTATAGAACAATAAATACAAGTAGCACTTTGCTATTTCCAAACCATTTTTTTAAAAAAAATTAGCGATAGTTACATTGGAACACTGATATCTGTCAGGAATCCCTGAATAACCCTTCACATGTATATCTTTTTTTTTAGTAGACATCCCAAGGTATTGATCTAGGCCCATTTTGGTATATTTCATGCCACCATTTCACCGCTAAATGCGATCAAATAAAAAAAAAAGTAAACTTTTTCACAAACTTTGCTTTACAAATTATGGCACCAATGGTTATAAATGCTTCTCTGGGATCCCCTTTGTTCAGATATAGCAGCAATTTATGGCTTTGGCATTACTTTTTGGTAATTAGAAGGCCCCTAAATGCCGCTGCACACCACATTTGTATTTTGACCAGCAGTGAAGGAGTTAATTAGGTAGATTGTAGGGAGCTTCTAGGGTTAACTTTAGCTGTAGTGTAGTAGACAACCCAAAGTATTGATCTAGGCCCATTTTGGTATATTTCATGCCACCATTTCACCGCCAAATGCAATCAAATAAAAAAAGCGTTAACTTTTTCACTAACTATAGGTTTCTCACTGAAATTATTTACAAACAGCTTGTGCAATTATGGCACAAATGGTTGTAAATGTTTCTCTGGGATCCCCTTTATTGAGAAATAACAGACATATATGGCTTTGGAATTGCTTTTTGGTAATTAGAAGGCCGCTAAACGCCACTGTGTCCCACACTTGTATTATGTCCAGCAGTTAAGGGATTAATTAGGTAACTTATAGGGTTAATTTTAGCTTTAGTGTAGAGATCAGCCTCCCACCTGACACATCCCACCCCTTGATCCCTCCCTGACCCCCCTCAAACGGCTCTCTTCCCTCCCCCACCTCACAATTGTCACCGCCATCTTAAGTACTGGCAGAAAGTCTGCTAGTACTAAAATAAAAGGCTTTATTTATTTTTTTATTGTACATATGCTGCAGTGTTGGATCCCCCCCCAAGCACCTCTCTAACCCTCCCCCTCTACCTATTTGCTGCCATCGTGGGTACTGGCAACTGCCAGTACCCAGTTTGCTCTCTCTGCATCTGTGTTCTTAAAAAGGGTATTGCACGATTCCTCAATATTAAGGCATCGCTGCAATACCCTGAAAGCGCCTGGAAGCGATCCCGATCGTTTCCAGCGCTTGAAACCCCAGAGGACATGTCAGGCACGTCCTTGGTCCTTAACTGACACTTTTTATAGGACGTGCCTGACACATCCTCGGTTGGTAAGGGGTTAATTCACTCCCACAAACACAAGCTGATTGTAACACTTTTTCTGTGGGTTGATTAACAGTACAATGTGACCTATATGAGGCCGTACTTCACATATATATTCCTCTACAGGGACTTTGTACCCTAACATTTTCTATCATCCATATGAAAGAGCAACATGTAAAAATGTGCTTGAAGAAACCCTGCATAAAAGCTGTATACTCACTGGCTGATGTGCGTAGCAGGCAGTACCGTCAGCCAATGAACAATAGTGGCCCCTCCCTAACAGCTAATCAGCATTCACAGGAAGTAAACTGTGGTTACTGCTGTATTAGATTTAATTTAAACGGACATAAAAATATTTTTATATTTATTTATGCATGAAAAGTATTCACAGTATTACAAAATATCTGTATACAAAAAGAAAATGTTCATTATTGTGCAGGCCCCAGAGACTCCTCTTGACATGACTCTGGAATGTTGTTTATGTTGCATTCTTAGCTGTTGCCAATTAGGGACAAATATAAATAAGCCCCTCTCGATATCTCCAATCACTATTCAATATGCAGGAATGTCAGCATTCTGTATTCCATGGAATGCACTCCGGCCTCTATGGGGAGAGTTGAAACACTACAACTTTCAGAGATAATTTACAAAAAAAAAGCAGGTGAAATAAATAATAAAAATGTATTAATCATGAGTAATTAAACATTGTGGGTCAGATTACGAGTGGCGCGTCGGATGTAGCGCTTGTATTACAAGTTGAAAGTAAACACGATCGCTTGAGCGCATTTGAAGTTATCGCTCTTCAGGATAGCGCGTCCTCTGAGTTCTGTTCTGTTTTGCTAAACAAAAAAGTCACAAAACACATAAAAAAATACATGTAAAAGTACAGTTACACTCATAATAACACTATCTAATAAAAATACATTACACAGTACAGTTACACACATAATAACACTATCTAATAAAAATACATTACACAGTACAGTTACACACATAATAACACTATCTAATAAATATACATTACACAGTACAGTTACACACATAATAACACTATCTAATAAATATACATTACACAGTACAGTTACACACATAACACTATCTAATAAAAATACATTACACAGTACAGTTACACACATAATAACACTATCTAATAAATATACATTACACAGTACAGTTACACTCATAATAACACTGTCTAATAAATATACATTACACAGTACAGTTACACTAATAATAACACTATCTAATAAATATACATTACACAGTACAGTTACACACCTAATAACACTATCTAATAAATATACATTACACAGTACAGTTACACTCATAATAACACTATCTAATAAATATACATTACACAGTACAGTTACACTCATAATAACACTATCTAATAGACATTACACAGTACAGTTACACTCATAATAACACTATCTAATAAATATACATTACACAGTACAATTACACACATAATAACACTGTCTAATAAATATACATTACACAGTACAGTTACACACATAATAACACTATATAATAAATATACATTACACAGTACAGTTACACACATAATAACACTATCTAATATATATACATTACACAGTACAGTTACACACATAATAACACTATATAATAAATATACATTACACAGTACAGTTACACACATAATAACACTATATAATAAATATACATTACACAGTACAGTTACACTCATAATAACACTATATAATAAATATACATTACACAGTACAGTTACACTCATAATAACACTATATAATAAATATACATTACACAGTACAGTTACACACATAATAACACTATCTAATAAATATACATTACACAGTACAGTTACACACATAATAACACTATATAATAAATATACATTACACAGTACAGTTACACTCATAATAACACTATATAATAAATATACATTACACAGTACAGTTACACTCATAATAACACTATATAATAAATATACATTACACAGTACAGTTACACTCATAATAACACTATCTAATAAATATACATGACACAGTACAGTTACACACATAATAACACTATATAATAAATATACATTACACAGTACAGTTACACTCATAATAACACTATCTAATAAATATACATTACACAGTACAGTTACACGTATAATAACACTATATAATAAATATACATTACACAGTACAGTTACACTCATAATAACACTATATAATAAATATACATGACACAGTACAGTTACACACATAATAACACTATATAATACATATACATTACACAGTACAGTTACACTCATAATAACACTATATAATAAATATACATTACACAGTACAGTTACACTCATAATAACACTATATAATAAATATACATTACACAGTACAGTTACACTCATAATAACACTATCTAATAAATATACATTACACAGTACAGTTACACACATAATAACACTATCTAATAAATATACATTACACAGTACAGTTACACACATAATAACACTATATAATAAATATACATTACACAGTACAGTTACACTCATAATAACACTATATAATAAATATACATTACACAGTACAGTTACACACATAATAACACCATCTAATAAATGTACATTACACAGTACAGTTACACACATAATAACACCATCTAATAAATATACATTACACAGTACAGTTACACACATAATAACACTATCTAATAAATATACATTACACAGTACAGTTACACACATAATAACACTATATAATAAATATACATTACACAGTACAGTTACACTCATAATAACACTATCTAATAAAAAATTTTAACAAAATATTGCACAAAAAAAGTTGAAAGGGCTCAAAGATATGAAGTTTCAGGTGTTAGGAAAAAAAAGGTAGGCATAGGGCTTTAACATAGAGATACATATATATACATGTCTAAATGTGTGTGTATGTGTAATATATATATATATGGTCTGAGGAAGGGGATATTATCCCCGAAACGTTACACTGTCACAGTAAAATTGGGTTGAAAATACCAGTGAGTGCAAGTTTTTCTTGTTGATATGAATATTTCTTCTGTTAAGTGTGATCAGTCCACTGGTCATCATTACTTCTGGGATATTACTCCTCCCCAACAGGAAGTGCAAGAGGATTCACCCAGCAGAGCTGCATATAGCTCCTCCCCTCTACGTCACTCCCAGTCATTCTCTTGCACCCAACGACTAGATAGGATGTGTGAGAGGACTATGGTGATTATACTTAGTTTTATATCTTCAATCAAGAGTTTGTTATTTTAAAATAGCACCGGAGTGTGTTATTACCTCTCTGGCAGAGTTTGAAGAAGAATCTACCAGAGTTTTACTATGATTTTAGCCGGAGTAGTTAAGATCATATTGCTGTTTCTCGGCCATCTGAGGAGAGGTAAACTTCAGATCAGGGGACAGCGGGCAGATGAATCTGCATAGAGGTATGTAGCAGCTTTTATTTTCTGACAATGGAATTGATGAGAAAATCCTGCCATACCGATATAATGTCATGTATGTATACTTTACACTTCAGTATTCTGGGGAATGGTACTTCACTGGAATTACACTGTAAGAAGTACATAAAACTTTTTAATAACTAAGAAATTATGTTTAACGTTTTTGCTGGAATGTAAAATCGTTTTCATTGCTGAGGTACTGAGTGAATAAATGTTTGGGCACTATTTTTCCACTTGGCAGTTGCTTGATCTTTTTTCTGACAGTTTCTGTTCTCTCTCACTGCTGTGTGTGAGGGGGAGGGGCTGTTTTTTGGCGCTTTTGCTACGCATCAGAAATTTCAGTCAGCAGCTCATTGTATTTCCTGCATGATCCGGTTCATCTCTACAGAACTCAGGGGTCTTCAAAACTTGTTTTGAGGGAGGTAATTTCTCTCAGCAGAGCTGTGAGATTATAGTTGACTGAGATAAAAAAACGTTTATTCTGTAATTTTTTTTCTGCTTTCAGAATTAGTTGTCTTCTGCTAATGGGATCAAACCTTTGCTAAAGTTGTGTTGTTTACAAGGATTGAGGCTATAACTGTTTCAATTTATTAATTTTCAACTGTCATAAATTTTCTGTGCTTCTTAAAGGCACAGTACGTTTTTAATAATATTCTAATAGAATTGTATTCCAAGTTGCAAGTTTATTTGCTAGTGTGTTAAACATGTCTGATTCAGAGGAAGATACCTGTGTCATTTGTTGCAATGCCAAAGTGGAGCCCAATAGAAATTTATGTACTAACTGTATTGATGCTACTTTAAATAAAAGTCAATCTGTACAAATAGAACAAATTTCACCAAACAACGAGGGGAGAGTTATGCCGACTAACTCGCCTCACGTGTCAGTACCTGCATCTCCCGCTCGGGAGGTGCGCGATATGGTGGCGCCCAGTACAGCTGGGCGGCCATTACAGATAACTTTACAGGATATGGCCACTGTTATGACTGAAGTTTTGGCTAAATTACCAGAACTAAGAGGCAAGCGTGATCACTCTGGGGTGAGAACAGAGTGCGCTGATAATATTAGGGCCATGTCAGACACTGCGTCACAGGTGGCAGAACATGAGGACGGAGAACTTCATTCTGTGGGTGACGGCTCTGATCCAAATAGACTGGATTCAGATATTTCAAATTTTAAATTTAAGCTGGAAAACCTCCGTGTATTACTAGGGGAGGTGTTAGCGGCTCTGAATGATTGTAACACAGTTGCAATACCAGAGAAAATGTGTAGGTTGGATAAATATTTTGCGGTACCGGCGAGTACTGATGTTTTTCCTATACCTAAGAGACTTACTGAAATTGTTACTAAGGAGTGGGATAGACCCGGTGTGCCGTTCTCACCCCCTCCGATATTTAGAAAAATGTTTCCAATAGACGCCACCACACGGGACTTATGGCAAACGGTCCCTAAGGTGGAGGGAGCAGTTTCTACTTTAGCTAAGCGTACCACTATCCCGGTGGAGGATAGCTGTGCTTTTTCAGATCCAATGGATAAAAAATTAGAGGGTTACCTTAAGAAAATGTTTGTTCAACAAGGTTTTATATTGCAACCCCTTGCATGCATTGCGCCGGTCACGGCTGCAGCGGCATTCTGGATTGAGTCTCTGGAAGAGAACATTAGTTCAGCTACTCTGGACGACATTACGGACAGGCTTAGAGTTCTTAAACTAGCTAATGCATTCATTTCGGAGGCCGTAGTACATTTAACTAAACTTACGGCTAAGAATTCAGGATTCGCCATTCAGGCACGCAGGGCGCTGTGGCTAAAATCCTGGTCAGCTGATGTTACTTCTAAATCTAAATTACTTAACATACCTTTCAAAGGGCAGACCTTATTCGGGCCCGGGTTGAAAGAAATTATCGCTGACATTACAGGAGGTAAAGGCCACGCCCTGCCTCAAGACAGGGCCAAACCTAAGGCCAAACAGTCTAATTTTCGTTCCTTTCGGAATTTCAAAGCAGGAGCAGCATCAACTTCCTCTGCCCCAAAGCAAGAAGGATCTGTTGCTCGCTACAGACAAAACTGGAGACCTAACCAGTCTTGGAACAAGGGCAAGCAGGCCAGGAAACCTGCTGCTGCCCCTAAAACAGCATGAATTGAGGGCCCCCGATCCGGGATCGGATCTAGTGGGGGGCAGACTTTCTCTCTTCGCCCAGGCTTGGGCAAGAGATGTCCAGGATCCCTGGGCGCTAGAGATAATATCTCAGGGATACCTTCTGGACTTCAAATACTCTCCTCCAAGAGAGAGATTTCATCTGTCAAGGTTTTCAACAATCCAGACAAAGAAAGAGGCGTTTCTACGCTGCGTACAAGAGCTCTTGTTAATGGGAGTAATCCATCCAGTTCCACGGTCGGAACAGGGACAAGGGTTTTACTCAAATCTGTTTGTGGTTCCCAAAAAAGAGGGAACTTTCAGACCAATTCTGGACTTAAAGATCCTAAACAAATTCCTAAGAGTTCCATCGTTCAAGATGGAGACTATTCGGACAATTTTACCTATGATCAAAGAGGGTCAGTACATGACCACTGTAGATTTAAAAGATGCTTACCTTCACATACCGATTCACAAAGATCATTACTGGTACCTAAGGTTTGCCTTCCTAGACAGGCATTACCAGTTTGTGGCTCTTCCATTCGGATTGGCTACAGCTCCAAGAATCTTCACAAAGGTTCTGGGTGCTCTTCTGGCGGTACTAAGACCGCGGGGAATCTCGGTAGCTCCATACCTAGACGATATTCTGATACAAGCTTCAAGCTTTCAAACTGCCAAGTTTCATACAGAGTTAGTACTGGCATTTCTAAGGTCACATGGATGGAAGGTGAACGAAAAGAAAAGTTCACTCGTTCCACTCACAAGAGTTCCCTTCCTGGGGACTCTTATAGATTCTGTAGAAATGAAGATTTACCTGACAGAGGACAGGTTAACAAGACTTCAAAGTGCTTGCCGCACCCTTCATTCCATTCAACACCCGTCAGTGGCTCAATGCATGGAGGTAATCGGCTTAATGGTAGCGGCAATGGACATAGTACCCTTTGCACGCTTACACCTCAGACCACTGCAACTGTGCATGCTAAGTCAGTGGAATGGGGATTACTCAGACTTGTCCCCTTCTCTGAATCTGGATCAAGAGACCAGAAATTCTCTTCTATGGTGGCTTTCTCGGCCACATCTGTCCAGGGGGATGCCATTCAGCAGACCAGACTGGACAATTGTAACAACAGACGCCAGCCTTCTAGGTTGGGGTGCCGTCTGGAATTCTCTGAAGGCTCAGGGACAATGGAGTCAGGAGGAGAGTCTCCTGCCAATAAACATTCTGGAATTGAGAGCAGTTCTCAATGCACTCCTGGCTTGGCCCCAGTTGACAACTCGGGGTTCATCAGGTTTCAGTCGGACAACATCACGACTGTAGCTTACATCAACCATCAGGGAGGGACAAGAAGCTCCCTAGCAATGATGGAAGTATCAAAGATAATTCGCTGGGCAGAGTCTCACTCTTGCCACCTGTCAGCAATCCACATCCCGGGAGTGGAGAACTGGGAGGCGGATTTCTTAAGTCGTCAGACTTTTCATCCGGGGGAGTGGGAACTTCATCCGGAGGTCTTTGCCCAAATACTTCGACGTTGGGGCAAACCAGAGATAGATCTCATGGCGTCTCGACAGAACGCCAAGCTTCCTTGTTACGGGTCCAGATCCAGGGATCCAGGAGCAGTCCTGATAGATGCTCTGACAGCACCTTGGGATTTCAGGATGGCTTACGTGTTTCCACCCTTCCCGATGCTTCCTCGATTGATTGCCAGAATCAAACAGGAGAGAGCATCAGTGATTCTAATAGCACCTGCATGGCCACGCAGGACTTGGTATGCAGACCTAGTGGACATGTCATCCTGTCCACCTTGGTCTCTACCTCTGAAACAGGACCTTCTGATACAGGGTCCTTTCAAACATCAAAATCTAACTTCTCTGAAGCTGACTGCTTGGAAATTGAACGCTTGATTTTATCAAGACGTGGGTTTTCTGAGTCAGTTATTGATACCTTAATACAGGCTAGGAAGCCTGTTACCAGAAGGATTTACCATAAGATATGGCGTAAATACCTATATTGGTGTGAATCCAAAGGTTACTCTTGGAGTAAGGTTAGGATTCCTAGGATATTGTCTTTTCTACAAGAAGGTTTAGAAAAGGGTTTATCTGCTAGTTCATTAAAGGGACAGATCTCAGCTCTGTCCATTCTGTTACACAAACGTCTGTCAGAAGTTCCTGACATCCAGGCTTTTTGTCAGGCTTTGGCCAGGATTAAGCCTGTGTTTAAAACTGTTGCTCCACCATGGAGTTTAAACCTTGTTCTTAATGTTCTACAGGGCGTTCCGTTTGAACCCCTTCATTCCATTGATATAAAGTTGTTATCTTGGAAAGTTCTATTTTTAATGGCTATTTCCTCGGCTCGAAGAGTCTCTGAATTATCAGCCTTACATTGTGATTCTCCTTATTTGATTTTTCATTCGGATAAGGTAGTTCTGCGTACTAAACCTGGGTTCTTACCTAAGGTAGTCACTAACAGGAATATCAATCAAGAGATTGTTGTTCCTTCTTTGTGTCCAAATCCTTCTTCGAAGAAGGAACGTCTACTGCACAACCTGGACGTAGTCCGTGCTCTAAAATTTTACTTACAGGCAACTAAGGAATTTCGACAAACGTCTTCTCTGTTTGTCGTTTACTCTGGTCAGAGGAGAGGTCAAAAGGCTTCTGCTACCTCTCTTTCTTTTTGGCTTCGTAGCATAATTCGTTTAGCTTATGAGACTGCTGGACAGCAGCCTCCTGAAAGAATTACAGCTCATTCTACTAGAGCTGTGGCTTCCACTTGGGCCTTCAAGAATGAGGCCTCTGTTGAGCAGATTTGCAAGGCTGCAACTTGGTCTTCGCTTCATACTTTTTCCAAATTTTACAAATTTGACACTTTTGCTTCCTCGGAGGCTATTTTTGGGAGAAAGGTTCTTCAGGCAGTGGTTCCTTCTGTATAAAGAGCCTGCCTATCCCTCCCGTCATCCGTGTACTTTTGCTTTGGTATTGGTATCCCAGAAGTAATGATGACCCGTGGACTGATCACACTTAACAGAAGAAAACATAATTTATGCTTACCTGATAAATTCCTTTCTTCTGTAGTGTGATCAGTCCACGGCCCGCCCTGTTTTTTAAGGCAGGTAAATATTTTTTAAGTTATACTCCAGTCACCACTACACCCTTGGCTTCTCCTTTCTCGTTGGTCCTTGGTCGAATGACTGGGAGTGAGGTAGAGGGGAGGAGCTATATGCAGCTCTGCTGGGTGAATCCTCTTGCACTTCCTGTTGGGGAGGAGTAATATCCCAGAAGTAATGATGACCCGTGGACTGATCACACTACAGAAGAAAGGAATTTATCAGGTAAGCATAAATTATGTTTTTCTAGCACCCTGGCAGATGCTATGAACGGGAGAGTGCACATCCTTGCTACTTGATATATATATACAGTGTATATATATATATATATATATATATATATATATATATATATATATATATATATATATATATATATATATATATATATATATATATAATGTGTATAGATCATGAGAGTAGGTGCGCTCTCACAAACAGATCAGTCAATTGCCATGGTGCTATAAGGATTCCACAAAGTATTATAAACAAAGCACTCACTGGTCTTATCAAGTGACACAAACTTGAAGGGTTGAACACCCCGTAACGTCACTATGGAATAAATTAAAAGTTTGTATCACTTGATAAGACCAGTGAGTGCTTTGTTTATAATACTTTATGTATACATATATACAGGGAGTGCAGAATTATTAGGCAAGTTGTATTTTTGAGGATTAATTTTATTATTGAACAACAACCATGTTCTCAATGAACCCAAAAAACTCATTAATATCAAAGCTGAATAGTTTTGGAAGTAGTTTTTAGTTTGTTTTTAGTTATAGCTATTTTAGGGGGATATCTGTGTGTGCAGGTGACTATTACTGTGCATAATTATTAGGCAACTTAACAAAAAACAAATATATACCCATTTCAATTATTTATTTTTACCAGTGAAACCAATATAACATCTCAACATTCACAAATATACATTTCTGACATTCAAAAACAAAACAAAAACAAATCAGTGACCAATATAGCCACCTTTCTTTGCAAGGACACTCAAAAGCCTGCCATCCATGGATTCTGTCAGTGTTTTGATCTGTTCACCATCAACATTGCATGCAGCAGCAACCACAGCCTCCCAGACACTGTTCAGAGAGGTGTACTGTTTTCCCTCCTTGTAAATCTCACATTTGATGATGGACCACAGGTTCTCAATGGGGTTCAGATCAGGTGAACAAGGAGGCCATGTCATTAGATTTTCTTCTTTTATACCCTTTCTTGCCAGCCACGCTGTGGAGTACTTGGACGCGTGGGATGGAGCATTGTCCTGCATGAAAATCATGTTTTTCTTGAAGGATGCAGACTTCTTCCTGTACCACTGCTTGAAGAAGGTGTCTTCCAGAAACTGGCAGTAGGACTGGGAGTTGAGCTTGACTCCATCCTCAACCCGAAAAGGCCCCACAAGCTCATCTTTGATGATACCAGCCCAAACCAGTACTCCACCTCCACCTTGCTGGTGTGTGAGCTCTCTGCCCTTTACCAATCCAGCCACGGGCCCATCTATCTGGCCCATCAAGACTCACTCTCATTTCATCAGTCCATAAAACCTTAGAAAAATCAGTCTTGAGATATTTCTTGGCCCAGTCTTGACGTTTCAGCTTGTGTGTCTTGTTCAGTGGTGGTCGTCTTTCAGCCTTTCTTACCTTGGCCATGTCTCTGAGTATTGCACACCTTGTGCTTTTGGGCACTCCAGTGATGTTGCAGCTCTGAAATATGGCCAAACTGGTGGCAAGTGGCATCTTGGCAGCTGCACGCTTGACTTTTCTCAGTTCATGGGCAGTTATTTTGCGCCTTGGTTTTTCCACACGCTTCTTGCGACCCTGTTGACTATTTTGAATGAAATGCTTGATTGTTCGATGATCACGCTTCAGAAGCTTTGCAATTTTAAGAGTGCTGCATCCCTCTGCAAGATATCTCACTATTTTTTACTTTTCTGAGCCTGTCAAGTCCTTCTTTTGACCCATTTTGCCAAAGGAAAGGAAGTTGCCTAATAATTATGCACACCTGATATAGGGTGTTGATGTCATTAGACCACACCCCTTCTCATTACAGAGAAGCACATCACCTAATATGCTTAATTGGTAGTAGGCTTTCGAGCCTATACAGCTTGGAGTAAGACAACATGCATAAAGAGGATGATGTGGTCAAAATACTCATTTGCCTAATAATTCTGCACACAGTGTATATATATATATATATATATATATATATATATATATATATATATATATATATATATATATATGTGTGTACATATTAGGGCTGCACGATTAATCGCATCGAATTTAAAAAATGCAAGAGTATGTGATTTTTAGCCCCACGGAAAATAGCTCAGACAGGGAAGTGCAAGTGCACTTTTACTCTCCTGTCTGATCTATTTTCCATGGTGCACGTTATGAAATGTTTTTAAACCCGTCATCAAGACTTTCTTTTAAAGAAGAGGCTTTGTTTTTGAAAGATATATTTGTTTCTGATGTATGGCAAGTTCATATGTTAATCATACCACAGTTAGAATGACTGCCCAAGAAAACATGACAATGTTGTGTCCGAAGACCTAAGAACTGGCTAGTGGCTACTATGTAACCAGCGCAGGCAGCTAATTTTATTTGAACTATTTTGTGGTTTGTATTTTTATGCTCCAACAGTGTATTGGACATTGAGAAACATGTACATTAAGATTCTGTAGTGTTAAAGGGACAGTCAACACCAGAATTTATGTTGTTTAAAATGAAAGAAAATCCCTTTATTACCCATTCCCCAATTTTGCATAACCAACACTGTAATCATAATACACGTTTTCTCTCTGTGATTACCTTGTATCTATGCCTCTGCAAACTGGCCCTTATTTCAGTTATTTTGACAGACTTGCAATTTAGCCAATCAATGCTCACTCCTAGGTCACTTCACATGCATGAGCTCAATGTTATCTATATGAAACACATGAACTAATGCCCTCTAGTGGTCAAAATTCATTCAGATTAGAGGCAGTCTTCAAGGTCTAAGAAATTAGCATATGAACCACCTAGGTTTAGCTTTTAACTAAGAACACCAAGAGAACAAAGCAAAATTGGTGATAAAAGTAAATTGGGAAGTTGTTTAAAATTACATGCCCTATTTAAATCATGAAAAATGTTTTGGGACTTGACGGTCCCTTTAAATAAGTTTCTCTTGTAAGGTGTATCCAGTCCACGGATCATCCATTACTTGTGGGCTATTCTCATTCCCAACAGGAAGTTGCAAGAGGACACCCACAGCAGAGTTGTTATATAGCTCCTCCCCTAACTGCCATATCCAGTCATTCTCTTGCAACTCTCAACACGCATGGAGGTAGTAAGAGAGAGTGGTGAAATATAGTTAGTTTTTTATCTTCAATCAAAAGTTTGTTATATAAAATGGTACCGGAGTTGTACTATTTTATCCCAGGCAGTAAATAGAAGAAGAATCTGCCCGAGTTTTCTATGATCTTAGCAGGTTGTAACTAAGATTCATTGCTGTTCTCACATATGTCTGTGGAGAGAGGTAACTTCAGCGGAAGAATGGCGTGCAGGTTACTCTGCTATGAGGTATGTGCAGTTACAATTTTTTCTAGAAATGGAAAATGCTAGAAAATGCTGCTGATACCGGATTAATGTAAGTTAAGCCTGAATACAGTGAGTTAATAGCAACTGGTATCATGCTTACTCTCAGGGGTAATACCCTTATAAAATTGCAATATAAAACGTTTGCTGGCATGTTTAATCGTTTTTATATATGCTTTGGTGATAAAACTTTATTGGGGCCTAGTTTTTTCCACATGGCTGGCTTAAATTTTGCCTAGAAACAGTTTCCTGAGGCTTTCCACTGTTGTAGTATAAAAGTTACCGTTGTTGCAGTTAAAATTACAAACTGTGACATCCAGCTTCCCTCAGGAGTCCCCTGTATGCTATAGGACATCTCTAAAGGGCTCAAAGGCTTTCCAAAGTCGTTTATTGGGGAAGGTAGGGCCACAGCAGGCTGTGGCAGTTTGTTGTGTCTGTTAAAAAACGTCTATATTGTTTTTTTGATCCGTTTTTTGAATGAAGGGGTTAATCATTCATTTGCAAGTGGGTGCAATGCTCTGTTAACTTATTACATACACTGTAAAAATTTTGTTTGATTTACTGCCTTTTTTCACTGTTTTTCAAATTTTGACAAAATTTGTTTCTCTTAAAGGCACAGTACCATTTTTTATATTTGCTTGTTAACTTGATTTAAAGTGTTTTCCAAGCTTGCTAGTCTCATTGCTAGTCTGTACAAACATGTCTGACATAGAGGAAACTCCTTGTTCATTATGTTTAAAAGCCATGGTGGAACCCCCTCTTAGAATGTGTACCAAATGTACTGATTTCACTTTAAGCAATAAAGATCATATTCTGTCTTTAAAAAAAAATGATCACCAGAGGAATCTGACGAGGGGGAAGTTATGCCGACTAACTCTCCCCACGTGTCAGATCCTTTGACTCCCGCTCAAGGGACTCACGCTCAAATGGCGCCAAGTACATCTAGGGCGCCCATAGCGATTACTTTACAAGACATGGCGGCAGTCATGGATAATACACTGTCAGCGGTATTAGCCAGACTACCTGAATTTAGAGGTAAGCGAGATAGCTCTGGGGTTAGACGAAATGCAGAGCATACTGACGCTTTAAGAACCATGTCTGTTACTGCCTCACATTATGCAGAAGCTGAGGAAGGAGAGCTTCAGTCTGTGGGTAATGTTTCTGACTCAGGAAAGATGATGCAACCTGATTCTCATATTTCTATATTTAAATTTAAGCTTGAACACCTCTGCGTGTTTCTCAGGGAGGTTTTAGCTGCTCTGAATGACTGTGATACAATTGCAGTGCCAGAGAAATTGTGTAGACTGGATAAATACTATGCAGTGCCGGTGTGTACTGATGTTTTTCCAATACCTAAAAGGTTTACAGAAATTATTAATAAGGAATGGGATAGACCAGGTGTGATGTTCTCTTCCCCTCCTATTTTTAGAAAAATGTTTCCAATAGACGCCTCCACACGGGACTTATGACAGACAGTTCCTAAGGTTGAGGGAGCAGTTTCTACTTTAGCAAAGCGTACTACTATCCCTGTCGAGGACAGTTGTGCTTTTTTAGATCCAATGGATAAAAAAATTAGAAGGTTACCTTAAGAAAATGTTTATTCAATAAGGTTTTATCCTACAGCCCCTTGCATGCATTGCTCCTGTCACTGCTGCTGCAGCGTTCTGGTTTGAGTCTCTGGAAGAGGCTTTACAGGTAGCGACTCCATTGGATGACATACTTGGCAAGCTTAGAGCACTTAAGCTAGCCAATTCCTTTGTTTTCTGATGCCATTGTTCATTTGACTAAACTAATGGCTAAGAATTCTGGCTTTGCTATACAGGCGCGCAGGGCGCTATGGTTTAAATCATGGTCAGCTGACGTGAGTTCAAAATCTAAGCTGCTTAACATTCCCTTCAAGGGGCAGACCCTATTCGGGCCTGGTTTGAAGGAGATTATTGCTGATATCACTGGAGGAAAAGGTCATGCCCTTCCTCAGGACAGGTCCAAATCAAGGGCCAAACAGTCTAATTTTCGTGCCTTTCGAAACTTCAAGGCAAGTGCGGCATCAACTTCCTCTAATGCAAACAAGAGGGAACTTTTGCTCAGTCCAAGACGGTCTGGAGACCAAACCAGACCTGGGACAAAGGTAAGCAGGCCAAAAAGCCTGCTGCTGCCTCTAAGACAGCATGAAGGAACGGCCCCCTATCCGGTAACGGATCTAGTAGGGGGCAGACTTTCGCTCTTCGCCCAGGCGTGGGCAAGAGATGTCCAGGATCCCTGGGTGTTGGAAATTATATCCCAGGGATATCTTCTGGACTTCAAAGCTTCCCCCCCAAAAGGGAGATTTCACCTTTCACAATTATCTGCAAACCAGATAAAGAGAGAGGCATTCTTACACTGTGTACGAGACCTCCTAGTTATGGGAGTGATCCATCCAGTTCCAAAGGAGGAACAGGGACAGGGTTTTTACTCAAATCTGTTTGTGGTTCCCAAAAAAGAGGGAACCTTCAGACCAATTTTGGATCTAAAGCTCTTAAACAAATTCCTCAGAGTTCCATCATTCAAGATGGAAACTATTCGTACCATCCTACCTATGATCCAGGAGGGTCAATATATGACTACAGTGGATTTAAAGGATGCTTATCTTCACATTCCGATAACAAAGATCATCATCGGTTTTTGAGGTTTGCCTTTCTAGACAGGCATTACCAGTTTGTAGCTCTTCCCTTTGGATTAGCTACAGCCCCAAGAATCTTTACGAAGGTTCTAGGGTCGCTTCTGGCGGTCCTAAGGCCGCGGGGCATAGCAGTGGCCCCTTATTTAGACGACATCCTGATACAGGATTCCAAATTGCCAAGTCTCATACGGACATAGTACTGGCATTTCTGAGATCGCATGGGTGGAAAGTGAACGAGGAAAAGAGTTCTCTATCCCCACTCACAAGAGTTTCCTTCCTAGGGACTCTGATAGATTCTGTAGAAATGAAAATTTACCTGACGGAGTCCAGGTTATCAAAGCTTCTAAATTCCTGCCGTGTTCTTCATTCCATTCCGCGCCCTTCGGTGGCTCAGTGCATGGAAATAATCGGCTTAATGGTAGCGGCAATGGACATAGTGCCGTTTGCACGCCTACATCTCAGACCGCTGCAACTATGCATGCTCAGTCAGTGGAACGGGGATTACACAGATTTGTCCCCTCTACTAAATCTGGATCAAGAGACCAGG
Source organism: Bombina bombina (assembly GCF_027579735.1). Classification (NCBI taxonomy): domain Eukaryota; kingdom Metazoa; phylum Chordata; class Amphibia; order Anura; family Bombinatoridae; genus Bombina; species Bombina bombina. The sequence continues at coordinate 180,345,714 of NC_069508.1, read as the reverse complement.
GATTCTCTTCTCTGGTGGCTATCTCGGGTCCATCTGTCCAAAGGTATGACCTTTCGCAGGCCAGATTGGACAATTGTAACAACAGATGCCAGCCTTCTAGGTTGGGGTGCAGTCTGGAACTCCCTGAAGGCTCAGGGATCGTGGACTCAGGAGGAGACACTCCTTCCAATAAATATTCTGGAAGAGCGATATTCAATGCTCTTCAGGCTTGGCCTCAGTTAGCAACTCTGAGGTACATCAGATTTCAGTCGGACAACATCACGACTGTGGCTTACATCAACCATCAAGGGGGAACAAGAAGTTCCCTAGCGATGTTAGAAGTCTCAAAGATAATTCGCTGGGCAGAGACTCACTCTTGCCACCTATCAGCTATCCATATCCCAGGTGTAGAGAACTGGGAGGCGGATTTTTTAAGTCGTCAGACTTTTCATCCGGGAGAGTGGGAACTCCATCCGGAGGTGTTTGCACAATTGATTCATCATTGGGGCAAACCAGAACTGGATCTCATGGCGTCTCGCTAGAACGCCAAGCTTCCTTGTTACGGATCCAGGTCCAGGGATCCCAAGGCGACGCTAATAGATGCTCTAGCAGCGCCCTGGTCTTTCAACCTGGCTTATGTGTTTCCACCGTTTCCTCTGCTCCCTCGACTGATTGCCAAGGTCAAGCAGGAGAGAGCATCGGTGATTTTGATAGCGCCTGCGTGGCCACGCAGGACCTGGTATGCAGATCTGGTGGACATGTCATCCTTTCCACCATGGACTCTGCCTCTGAGACAGGACCTTCTACTTTAGGGTCCATTCAACCATCCAAATCTAATTTCTCTGAGACTGACTGCCTGGAGATTGAACGCTTGATTTTATCAAAGCTTGGCTTCTCAGAGTCAGTCATTGATACCTTAATACAGGCACGAAAGCCAGTCACCAGGAAAATTTACCATAAAATATGGCGTACATATCTTTATTGGTGTGAATCCAAGGGTTAGGATTCCCAGGATATTATCTTTTCTCCAAGATGGTTTGGAAAAAGGATTGTCAGCTAGTTCCTTAAAGGGACAGATTTCTGCTCTGTCTATTCTTTTGCACAAGCGTCTGGCAGATGTTCCAGACGTTCAGGCATTTTGTCAGGCTTTGGTTAGAATCAAGCCTGTGTTTAAAGCTGTTGCTCCCCCATGGAGCTTAAATTTGGTTCTTAAGGTTCTTCAAGGAGTTCCGTTAGAACCTCTTCATTCCATAGATATCAAACTTTTATCTTGGAAAGTTCTGTTTTTGGTAGCTATTTCCTTGGCTCGTAGAGTCTCCGAGTTATCTGCTTTACAATGTGATTCTCCTTATCTGATCTTCCATACGGATAAGGTAGTCCTGCGTACCAAACCTGGGTTTTTACCTAAGGTGGTATCTAACAAGAATATCAATCAAGAGATTGTTGTTCCATTCTTGTGTCCTAATCCTTCTTCAAAGAAGGAACGTCTATTACACAATCTGGACGTGGTTCGTGCTTTAAAGATTTACTTACAAGCTACTAAAGATTTTTGTCAAACATCTACTTTGTTTGTTGTCTACTCTGGACAGAGGAGAGGTCAAAAGGCTTCGGCAACCTCTCTTTCTTTCTTTTTGGCTAAGAAGCATAATCCGCTTATCCTATGAGACTGTTGGCCAGCAGCCTCCTGAAAGGATTACAGCTCATTCTACTAGAGCTGTGGCTTCCACTTGGGCCTTTAAAAATGAGGCTTCTGTTGAACAGATTTGCAAGGCGGCGACTTGGTCTTCGCTTCATACTTTTTCAAAATTCTACAAATTTGATACTTTTGCTTCTTCGGAGGCTATTTTTGGGAGAAAGGTTTTACAGGCAGTGGTACCTGCCTTGTCCCTCCCTTCATCCGTGTACTTTAGCTTTGGTATTGGTATCCCACAAGTAATGGATGATCCGTGGACTGGATACACCTTACAAGAGAAAACACAATTTATGCTTACCTGATAAATTTATTTCTCTTGTGGTGTATCCAGTCCACGGCTCGCCCTGTCATTTTAAGGCAGGTATTTTTTTCATTTAAACTACAGTCACCACTGCACCCTATGGTTTCTCCTTTCTCTGCGTGTTTTCGGACGAATGACTGGATATGGCAGTTAGGGGAGGAACTATATAACAGCTCTGCTGTGGGTGTCCTCTTGCAACTTCCTGTTGGGAATGAGATTATCCAACAAGTAATGGATGATCCGTGGACTGGATACACCACAAAAGAAATAAATTTATCAGGTAATCATAAATTGTGTTTTTTTAATTGAAAAATTAAGGTGTTATATTAATTTATAAGAAAATCGCGATCGCAATTTTTTGGGTCCAAAATCGCCCAGCCCTAGTACATATGTATTTATATGTGTCTATATGTATTTACAGACCTATATAAACACATGAATACACATATATAGACATATATATATATATATATATATATATATATATATATATATATATATATACATATATATGTGCATTGCAGCCCTTGGCAGTTAACAAAATGAAAACATGAAAGATCATATTAATGCAGTTTTCATATTTAATAAAGTGTTATGTTGTGCATTTGCTTTAAATATGTCACAGTTCAATGTTTTGCTCATAGCAGAATATGTTCTATGTATTAATAAATATATATTCCTATATTTATCTGTATATATCCATATTTATAAATATATATATATATATATATATATATATATATATATATATATATATATATATATATATATATATATATATATATAGATCATCAGATATATGTTGAAATATGTTTTTATGAATAAATACAATGTATTCTACTATGTGAAGATCATTGTAATGTGAAATATTAATATTTTCATGTTGGGTTAGCGCACTTAAGAATATGCGATCGGGTTTATGTGCGAGTAGGGTGTTTGGGTTTTTCCACTTTTTTAATCCTCTTACTTTCATGGCGAATACATTAATGCGTTCGCAATATTCTAAGTTTGGCTTTTTGAGCACATCTGGTTAGCGCACAAGTGACCTTTTTACTTTCCACTTGTAATACGAGGGCTACTAGACACGCACCAAAAGCTTGCTTATAGCGGCGTTAGCGCGGGAACGTTAAAAACCACTACACATGTAATCTGGTAAAAAGCTTTTGTTTCATATTTTATGTAGGCAAAGAAGCTTTTTTTCTGTGTATTTAAATACTGCTCTTCATATAGATAATAGAATGTTTTAAGCACACTTAGTGTCACTCATCCATTTTAATGACTCTTTGTGAGTTGCTGATTCTGCTGTTTTTGTAAAACGCCATTACTGCTCTTGTTCGTAGCTCTGTATTTTATAAAGTGTGTAACACTTGCTGAATAAGGTATAAGGTGGTAGCTTGTGTACTGTATGCTACTTAAAGGGATATGAAACCGAGAAATGTCCTTTTGTGACTCAGACAGAGCAAACCATTTTAGAAAAGTTTCCAATTTACTTCTATTATGAAATGTGCTTAATTCCCGTGATATTCTGTGTTGAAGAGATACCTAGGTAGGCATCTGGAGCATTACATAGCAGGAACTAGTGCTGCCCTCTAGTTCTCTTGCATATGGATAACATTCTAGCAAAACTATTGCCATATAGTGCTCCAGAAATAGGCCGGCTCCTAAGCATATGTCCCTGATTTTCGACAAAAGATACTAAGAGAACGGAAAAAAATTGGTACTAGAATTAAGTTAGAAAGTTGTTTAAAATTGCAGGCTCTATTTGATTCATGAAAGAAACATTTTGGGTTTCACATCCCTTTAAAAAAAAATGCTAGCTTTGAACCGGATTGCAAATGTATTTATGGTTTAGCTGGATATAATGCAGGTGTTGGATCCTGCAATCATTAGGTGACTGAAACATTTGATTGGCTTCAGCAAGATCCTAAATACATCTGTATTCAATTTCATCACATTGTATGTGTGGTACATTTCTGTGAGATGTAGGTCCTTAAAGGCACATGAAACGCAAAAAAAAAAAAATATTTCATTGATATTTTTTAACACTTTTCCAATTTACTTCTGTTCTGTTACAGGAAAGTACATGTTTTAGTCTCCTTCTACTTGCCACATATATAATAGTTTAGCGATTTGCAAATTGCCATTTGATACATAGTATTCTGTATGCTTAAAGGGATATGAAATCCCCCAAAAATCCTTTGTGATTCATACAGAGAATACAATGTTTAAAAATGTTTCCAATATACTTATATTATCTATTATCTTGTTTGTTCTAGAGATACCTAGGTAGTTGTTTGGAGCACTACAAGGCAGGGAATAGTGCTGCTATATAGTGCTCTTGGAAAAGAATAATATTCTTGCAAAATTGCTGCCATATTGTGCTCCAGAAGTGCACGCTCCTGAGCTTATGTCCCTGATTTTCAACAAAATATACCAAGAGAACGTAGAAAATTTGATAATAGAAGTAAATTGGAAGTTGTTTAAAATTGAAAAAAACTTTGTGTTTCATGTCCCTTTAATGTTTCAGCTTTGTTCTGTTGTATATTACAGATATCCACAGCTTTATAAAGGAAGACCCGTTACTAGACACTGCACTGAATATGTCGTGCTGGAATGACCATCGGGGTGACATGTTAGAACCGTATCATGGGAACAGACTGCGCTGTTATGTGCACGTGGCTGAAGAAAAACTGTGCTACCGAGTGAACAGTTTAGCTACATATATTGAGGCCAATAGACAGGTGAATCTCTAGATCATTCTTCCCCAGGAAATCCTGCACTTTAAATTAATTTTATTTTTGTGCAGTTTGTAGTTTTCGTTTTTTACTTTTATGCTAATAAACTGAATTTTATAAACTTTAAAAAAAAAACACAGCTCATTTAGTTTATGGCTTAGAATTATATTAAACCCTAAATAGATTTTATTAGCATAGTATTGAGGTTATTCTCTTCCGCCCTATAGTCACATGTGCCGCCATGTTGAAATCTATCTCATTACATTCCAGTGCTGATGTGTTTGCACGTGTGCAGTAACTCTCCTTCAGATACCTGCAGTGTAACCTAGGTTTCAAAATGGCAGCACCCATATTAGGGGGAGGTGCGTGAAATGCATTTAGTGTTTAATGTCCTATTAAAGAAAATAAATGGGCAGTGAAATTATGTAGACAGAGAATTTGGTTGTAAAAACATTTAACCTGTGTCTATGATGGTCCACCAATTGTATCTGTGATGGAAATGTAAACTTACTATAGGACTTACAAAGTGTTCCAATAGCTCATGATATAGAGTACCTCATTCCTGTGTATAAATGAAGCTAAAACACATTCTAGTTTGTTATTTGCCTAGAAAATACACGTGGGCGTAAGAGAATGGGGCTTTGATACAATTTGTAAGGCAGTGATACATATTAGGGATACTCACTCGTTCTAGTGCAGAACATTTAAAGACTATATAAAGGGTACGATAGCACATTACCCCATCTGTTTCGCTCATCACCTCCTCAGTGGGATAAACAGTCTCTTATCTCATCAGGCTCACTAATTTGTATGTTATTCTAAGTTACTGATTCTCTAAACATCAGAAAGTTACAGCAAGTGAACTAGCTGCATAGAATTACATATAAAGAGTTTGTTACTGAATCTTGCTCACTGTGCCCTTATTTCTTCTTTATCTTGCCAGGCCCCACGATTGCTGTGTGATGTGTGCAGTGAAGATCCTCGTGTTCACTCTTCGGCAGTGATTACAGACAAACTGATGGTGAGCAGGCTAGAGACATGCGAGAGATGAACTCCTTGTCTGCTATGTTTTTAAAGGACATTGTAATGCAAACATTACCTGCTTTAATTTATTTGACTGTCCCTTTAAAACAGGGTTCGGAAACCTACTGCCGGTGTAAGGCCCTCCACCGGTAAATTTTAGGCTCCTTAGTGCCCATGATAAATTCACAGGCAGCCAGCCGCTGACATCCTAAATAAGACAAGCACTTGTCTTAGCTTAAGAAGGGACCGCATCTGGGAAGCGATGCACAGCCCTTTCTGCTGGTGCTGGTGAGAATGCCAGCCAATGCACACACAACATATTTCCTGTCTCTCTTCGTGTGTGTGAGGGTTGCAAGGTGGAGACAGGTAACCTGTCAGCAACATGGACAGCATTTCTTTATTGGTTGGTGAATTTATCCACCAATCAGCAAGAACAACCCAGGTTGTTCACCAAAAATGGTCCGGCATCTAAACTTACATTCTTGTTTTTCAAATAAAGATACCAAGAGAATGAAGAAAAGTTGGTAATAGGAGTAAATTAGAAAGTTGCTTAAAATTGCATGCTCTATCTGAATCACAAAAGAAAAATTTGGGTTTAGTGTCCCTTTAAGCTATTGATAATCACCTAGATAACGAGTTTTGCGTTGCGGCTCTTAACGCTGAAAAAATGTCAATTTCAGCGTAATGGCCAGGAAAGCATATTACGAGTCGTGTCGGTATAGCTATACTGCAGGCATTTTAGCCTGTAACGCAACATCAATCCTGCACTCAAAAAAATGACGTTTTTGCGTGGGATTTCCATAGCGCCGGTATTACAGGTATGCGGTGAGGCTAAAATGCTTGCGTTACAGCTTATACCGACACGATCCATACCGCCATCTGAGAGCAGTAGTTATGGATTTTGTGTAACACAAATGTTTCACAAAACTCATAACTAAACTGTTACAAAGTACACTAACACCCATAAACTACCTATTAATCCCTAAACCGTTGCCCTCCCCCATCGCAAACACTAAATTAAACCTATTAATCTCTAATCTGCCTCCCACCCACATCGCGACTATTAAATAAATATATTAACCCCATATCTGCTGCCCACCCACATCGCCAACACTATTTAAATATATTAACCCCTAAACCGCCGCTCTCCGACATCGTCACCACTATAATAAATGTATTAACCCCTATTCTGCCGCTCCCCATCATCGCTGCCACTATAATAAAGCTATTAACCCCTATTCCGCCGCTCCCCATGATCGCTGCCACTAAATTAAGTTATTAACCCCTAAACCTCTGGCCTCCCACATTGCAAAACACTAAATTAAACTATTAACCCGTAAACCTAACACCCCCAACTTTAAATTTAATTTACAATATAACTCAATTTAAATAAATAAAAACTTATCTGTGAAATAAATATAAACCTAACATTAAACTATAAATTAACCTAACCTTACTATTCTAAATACAGTAAATATAAAATATTTTAAATATTCAAATCAGCCAATAGGATTTCAGTAGCTCTCATCCTATTGGCTGTTTTGAACAGCCAATAGGATTTCAGTAGCTCTCATCCTATTGGCTGATTTGAATTTGAAGAATCAAATCAACCAATAGGAATGCAAGGGACGCCATTTTGAAACGGATATCTTGCATTTAACTTCAGTGTACGGCGGCGACCGTATGAAGAGGACGCTCGTCGCAGGATGGGATCAGCTTCCAGGATGGCTCCGATCCGTGCCGCCGGGATGAAGATAGAAGACACCCCCGGGATGGATGAAGACCTCACCGCCTGGATGAAGACCTTGCCGCCTGGATGGAGATGGATGTCCGGACTTCAGAAACTGTGAATAGATTGTCTGTGGTGTTAGTTGGGTTTTTTTTGGTGGGTTTTTCTTTTTTAGATTATGGCTTTTGGGGTTTGAAAAAGAGCTAAATGCCCCTTTCAGGGCAATGCAAAAGAGCTAAATGTCCATACAAATGCCCCTTTAGTGGTAGCTTAGGTTTTTTTTATTGTTAGGTTTTTTTATTTTGAGGGGTTGGTTGGGTGGTGGGTTTTACTGTTGGGGAGACTTTGTATTTTTTACAGGTAAAAGAACTGATTTCTTTAGAGCAATGCTCTGCAAAAGGCCCTTTTAAGGGCTATTGGCAGTTTATTGTAGGCTAGGTGGTTCTCAACCAAAGTGACCTCAAGGCCCGGTAAATGTTAGCTGGACATGTCCAGGGCCCGGTAGTTTTATATATATATATATATATATATATATATATATATATATATACAGTATATATATATATATATATATATATAGTAAGCAGCAGGGATTTGCCCTATCAGTAACTAAGCAGTTCAATGTGGGTTTAGTGGGGGCCCTGGAGTGTGGGGGTCCTGCCGAGGGTCTGTCACTGTGAGGGACATGGAGTGTGAGGTCTGGCCCTGAAGGTTGGGGGCCCTTTCTTTAGCCCTTAATGTTGGGGGTCCTGGCTCTGGAGGTTGATGGGCCTGTTGGGGTTAGGGCAGGGAGGCTACCATGTTCATTTGCATACATTTGAATACATTTGGGTCAGTGTGAGACAGTTTTCCTGGGGCCTTGATTGGTCTCAGTCTGCCCCTTGTGTGCAGTGGGGTAAGAGTGTGCAGTGGGGGCATGACAGGTCAGGGCCCACCAGCAGGGCTATCACGGCCCGGTACTGGGCCACGGCCCGGCTGTTGAGAAACCAGGGGGGGGTGTTTTTATTTTGGGGGGGGGGGGCTTTTTTATTTTTATATGGCTATTAGATTATGTGTAATTGTTTTTATTTTTGATAATTTCGTTTATTTTTTTAATCTTAGTGTTTTTTATTTTTGTGATTTTAGTGTTAATTATTTTTGGTAAACTTAGATTTGTTACATTTTTCGTAGGATTTGTATATTTGTTGTTGTTATTTAGATTTTTAAAATGTTTTTCTTAGTGTTAGGTTTTTTAAATTTGTAATTTAGATATTTTAATTGGTAGTATTTTATTTTATTAGATTAGTTATGTTAGATTAATTTATAGTTTAATGTTAGGTTTATTTATATTTCACAGGTAAGTTTTTATTTATTTAAATATAGTTATATTGTAATTTAAAGTTAGGTGGTGTTAGGTTTAGGGGTTAATAGTTTAATTCAGTGTTTTGCGATGTGGGGGGCCAGGGGTTATGGGTTAATAGGTTTATTTAGTGGTGGAAATGTGGGGGGCCAGAGTTTTAGGGGTTAATAACTTTATTTAGAGGTGGCGATGTCAAGGAGCGGCGGAATAGGGGTTAATAGCTTTTTTATAGTGGCGGCGATGTTGGAGTGCGGGGAAATAGGGGTTAATAGCTTTATTATAAGGGCAGCAATGTCGGGGAGCAGCATAATAGGAGTTAATAACTTTATTTAGGTGTTGGCGATGTCGAGAGCGGTAGATTAGGGGTTAATAACTTTATGTCAGTGTTAGCGATGTCTGGGGCAGCAGATTAGGGGTGTTTAGACTTGGGGTTTATGTTAGGGTGTTTAAACGTAACTTTTTTCCCCCCCATAGACATCAATGGAGTTGCGTTACGGCGATCGCCATTTCGCACTTCAAGCGTTAGGTTTTTTTCTAACACTCTCTACCCATTGATGTCTATGCGAGAAAGCGTGCACGAGCACGTATTCTCAGCCCTTGGCTTTTGTGCGGTATGGTGCTTAATGCCACCATATCGCACGCACAAGGAGGCTTTTCAGAAACTCGTAATGGCAGCGCTATGGAGAGTAAAATAACGCGATTTGTTTCACACCCTGTTTAGCGCAAAATTCATAATCTAGGTGAATGGAAGTAAATGGGAAAGTCTCTTAAAATTGCTGCTCTATCGGAATCCTAAAAAAGTTTAAAGGGACACTGTACCCAAAATTTTTCTTTTGTGATTCAGATAGAGCTTGCAATTTTAAGCAACTTTCTAATTTACTCCTATTATCAATTTTTCTTCGTTCTCTTGCTATCTTTATATGAAAAAGAAGGCATCTAAGCTTTTTTCTAGGTTCAGAACTCTGGACAGCAGTTTTTGATTGGTGGATGCATTTATCCACCAATCAGCAAGGACAACCTAGGTTGTTAACCAAAAATGGGCCGGCATCTAAACTTACATTCTTGCATTTCAAATAAAGATACCAAGAGAATAAAGAGCATTTGAAAATAGGAGTAAATTAGAAAGTTGCTTAAAATTGCATGCTCTACCTGAATCACAAAAGAAAAAATGTGGGTACAGTGTCCCTTTAACTTTGGCTTTAGTGTCCCCTAAACTTTTTTTTTTTGAAAATCAAATCTTAAGTTTTAGGGCTTTAACTTGATATTGAAACTAACAGAAAGTTTGTGTGCACCCAAATGCTGTGCTATAACTCTAAACTTGCTAAGGAATTACTTGTTTGGAGTTTGGTTATATATATATATCCCATAATAAAATGGTCAACTCTCGACTTAAAGGGACAGTAAAGTCATAATTAGACATTGATGTTTCAGATAGAGAATACAATTTTAAACAACTTTCCAATTTACTTATACTATTTAATTTGCTTCATTCTCTTGTTATCCTTTGCTGAAAGGTCTATCTAAGTAAGCTTAGGAGCAGCAAAGAACCTAGGTTCTTGCTGCTGATTGGTGGCTGCATTTATATACCAACTGACATTGGCTCACCCATGTATTCAGTTAGAAACCAGTAGTGCATTGCTGCTCCTTGATGATACCAAAAGAATGAAGCAAATTTGATAATAGAAGTAAACTGGAAAGTTGTTTAAAATTGTATGCTCTGTCTAAGTCATGAAAGAAAACATTTGGGTCTCATGTCCCTTTAATTTTAAATGTTTGGACACTCCTGGTTTGTAGAAATATTCTTTTAGAATTATATTTTGATATTTTGTTCTCAATTGCTTTAAATTTATATATATATACATTTTAATTTATGAAAAGCAAATAGATCATTTAAACGGACAAATACTGCTCACATAAGTATAAATAATTACATTTATTGTAGCAAATAAAAACATCCGTATCATTAAATAAATGATTAGTTAAAGCAAATCTCAGTAGTAGATTACAGGAAGGTGTATAGTCCAAATGTCTTTAGTTGAACCCTAAAGATGATCCTCAGATGTGATATCCAAAAGCGTTAATCCAAAGTAGAAAAAATTAGTCTATATGTATTGTGCACTATATAAAAATAATGAAAATAAAATTAAAGTGAAGGTCAATTTTGATGAATTAGTGCCCAGTTTTTAATAATCCTATTAAAAACAAGGGCACTTTAATTCATCAAAATTGACATTTCACTGTTTTCTTCATAAATTTACCTTTTAATCCTGGCAGCCGCTCCAGCGATTCCCCCGGCTGTCAGAAGCCTCTGCAGACATCAGAAATGACGAATCCTGCTTCCTCCAATCACGGCTCCCCCTCCCCCCCCGGGGGAATCTTGGCCTGATGCAACGCCGTGATTGGAGGAAGACGGATTCGTCATTTTGGACCCGCGAAGACGGCTTGCGACGGGCAGAGGAAGTGCTGGAGCGGCTGCCAGGATTAAAAGGTAAGTTTTTGAAGAAAACAGTGAAATTACAGTTTTGATGAACTAAAGTGCCCTTGTTTTTAATAGGATTATTAAAAACCGGCCACTAATTCATCAAAATTGACCTTCACTTTAAGAATAAAAATAGAAAAAAAGAAAACGGAAAATATGTGGGACCTTGTGAAGTTATATTTTTTGTGTGTTTTTATTTGTTACAATAAATGTATTTATTTTTACTTATGTGAATAGCCTAACATCACCCTTTAGCCTGTAGGCGCTCCTATTATTCATTTGTTAACTGCATATATAGTGAGGCCTTACTGCAGAAGGATATGGGGGATGTGTGGCGAAGGAAATAAAAAGATTGCCAATTACACAAAGGTCACATATGGATGTGTAGTTGTTTGTGTGTATACGTGATCTTATAAGTGTTCCACTGCATATGTATGTACACTTACTTATCATTTCCTCATTTCACTTTTAGGTTTCTTTTTAACGCTGTGTTTTATGTAGATGCTCTCAGCTAATTGCTTTGGTGGAATTATTGAGAAGCTTCTGAAGTTTAAAGGGACAGTTAAGTCAAAATTAAACTTTCTCCAACATAGGTGTGTCCGGTCCACGGCGTCATCCTTACTTGTGGGATATTCTCCTCCCCAACAGGAAATGGCAAAGAGCCCAGCAAAGCTGGTCACATGATCCCTCCTAGGCTCCGCCTACCCCAGTCATTCTCTTTGCCGTTGTACAGGCAACATCTCCACGGAGATGGCTTAGAGTTTTTTAGTGTTTAACTGTAGTTTTTCATTATTCAATCAAGAGTTTGTTATTTTCAAATAGTGCTGGTACGTACTATTTACTCAGAAACAGAAAAGAGATGAAGAATTCTGTTTGTATGAGGAAAATGATTTTAGCAACCGTAACTAAAATCCATGGCTGTTCCACACAGGACTGTTGAGAGCAATTAACTTCAGTTGGGGGAACAGTTTGCAGTCCTTTGCTGCTTGAGGTATGACACATTCTAACAAGACGATGTAATGCTGGAAGCTGTCATTTTCCCTATGGGATCCGGTAAGCCATGTTTATTACGATTGTAAATAAGGGCTTCACAAGGGCTTATTTAGACTGTAGACCTTTTTTTTTTTGGGCTAAATCGATTGATATTAACACTTATTTAGCCTTGAGGAATCATTTATTCTGGGTATTTTGATATAATAATATCGGCAGGCACTGTTTTAGACACCTTATTCTTTAGGGGCTTTCCCAAAGCATAGGCAGAGTCTCATTTTCGCGCCGGTGTTGCGCACTTGTTTTTGAGAGGCATGGCATGCAGTCGCATGTGAGAGGAGCTCTGATACTTATAAAAGACTTCTGAAGGCGTCATTTGGTATCGTATTCCCCTTTGGGTTTGGTTGGGTCTCAGCAAAGCAGATACCAGGGACTGTAAAGGGGTTAAAGCTTAAAACGGCTCCGGTTCCGTTATTTTAAGGGTTAAAGCTTCCAAAATTGGTGTGCAATATTTTCAAGGCTTTAAGACACTGTGGTGAAAGTTTGGTGAATTTTGAACAATTCCTTCATGTTTTTTCGCAATTGCAGTAATAAAGTGTGTTCAGTTTAAAATTTAAAGTGACAGTAACGGTTTTATTTCAAAACGTTTTTTGTACTTTCTTATCAAGTTTATGCCTGTTTAACATGTCTGAACTACCAGATAGACTGTGTTCTGAATGTGGGGAAGCCAGAATTCCTATTCATTTAAATAAATGTGATTTATGTGATAATGACAATGATGCCCAAGATGATTCCTCAAGTGAGGGGAGTAAGCATGGTTCTGCATCATTCCCTCCTTCGTCTACACGAGTCTTGCCCACTCAGGAGGCCCCTAGTACATCTAGCGCGCCAATACTCCTTACTATGCAACAATTAACGGCTGTAATGGATAATTCTGTCAAAAACATTTTAGCCAAAATGAACCCTTGTCAGCGTAAGCGTGGATGCTCTGTTTTAGTTACTGAAGAGCATGACGACGCTGATATTAATATCTCTGAAGGGCCCCTAACCCAATCTGAGGGGGCCAGGGAGGTTTTGTCTGAGGGAGAAATTACTGATTTAGGGAACATTTCTCAGCAGGCTGAATCTGATGTGATTACTTTTAAATTTAAATTGGAACATCTCCGCATTTTGCTTAAGGAGGTATTATCCACTCTGGATGATTGTGAAAATTTGGTCATCCCAGAGAAACTATGTAAAATGGACAAGTTCCTAGAGGTGCCGGGGCTCCCAGAAGCTTTTCCTATACCCAAGCGGGTGGCGGACATTGTTAATAAAGAATGGGAAAGGCCCGGTATTCCTTTCGTCCCTCCCCCCATATTTAAAAAATTGTTTCCTATGGTCGACCCCAGAAAGGACTTATGGCAGTCAGTCCCCAAGGTCGAGGGAGCGGTTTCTACTTTAAACAAACGCACCACTATTCCCATAGAGGATAGTTGTGCTTTCAAAGATCCTATGGATAAAAAATTAGAAGGTTTGCTTAAAAAGATGTTTGTTCAGCAGGGTTACCTTCTACAACCCATTTCATGCATTGTCCCTGTCACTACAGCCGCATATTTCTGGTTTGATGAACTGATTAAGGTGCTCGATAGTGACTCTCCTCCTTATGAGGAGATTATGGACAGAGTCAATGCTCTCAAATTGGCTAATTCTTTCACTCTAGACGCCTCTTTGCAATTGGCTAAGTTAGCGGCTAAGAATTCTGGGTTTGCTATTGTGGCGCGCAGAGCGCTTTGGTTGAAATCTTGGTCGGCTGATGCGTCTTCCAAGAACAAGCTACTAAACATTCCTTTCAAGGGGAAAACGCTGTTTGGTCCTGACTTGAAAGAGATTATCTCTGATATCACTGGGGGTAAGGGCCATGCCCTTCCTCAGGATCGGCCTTTCAAGGCAAAAAATAGACCTAATTTTCGTCCCTTTCGTAAAAACGGACCAGCCCAAGGTGCTACGTCCTCTAAGCAAGAGGGTAATACTTCTCAGGCCAAGCCAGCTTGGAGACCAATGCAAGGCTGGAACAAGGGAAAGCAGGCCAAGAAACCTGCCACTGCTACCAAGACAGCATGAAATATCGGCCCCCGATCCGGGACCGGATCTGGTGGGGGGCAGACTCTCTCTCTTCGCTCAGGCTTGGGCAAGAGATGTTCTGGATCCTTGGGCGCTAGAAATAGTCTCCCAGGGTTATCTTCTGGAATTCAAGGGACTTCCCCCAAGGGGGAGGTTCCACAGGTCTCAGTTGTCTTCAGACCACATAAAAAGACAGGCGTTCTTACATTGTGTAGAAGACCTGTTAAAAATGGGAGTGATTCATCCTGTTCCATTGAGAGAACAAGGGATGGGGTTCTACTCCAATCTGTTCATAGTTCCCAAAAAAGAGGGAACGTTCAGACCAATCCTAGATCTCAAGATCTTAAACAAATTTCTCAAGGTCCCATCGTTCAAGATGGAAACCATTCGAACTATCCTTCCTTCCATCCAGGAAGGTCAATTCATGACCACGGTGGATTTAAAGGATGCGTATCTACATATTCCTATCCACAAGGAACATCATCGGTTCCTAAGGTTTGCATTCCTGGACAAACATTACCAGTTCGTGGCGCTTCCTTTCGGATTAGCCACTGCTCCAAGGATTTTCACAAAGGTACTAGGGTCCCTTCTAGCGGTGCTAAGACCAAGGGGCATTGCAGTAGTACCTTACCTGGACGACATTCTGATTCAAGCGTCGTCCCTCCCTCGAGCAAAGGCTCACACGGACATCGTCCTGGCCTTTCTCAGATCGCACGGCTGGAAAGTGAACGTGGAAAAGAGTTCTCTATCCCCGTCAACAAGGGTTCCCTTCTTGGGAACAATTATAGACTCCTCAGAAATGAGGATTTTTCTAACAGAGGCCAGAAAGACAAAACTTCTGGACTCTTGTCGAATACTTCATTCCGTTCCTCTTCCTTCCGTAGCTCAGTGCATGGAAGTGATCGGGTTGATGGTAGCGGCAATGGACATAGTTCCTTTTGCGCGCATTCATCTAAGACCATTACAACTGTGCATGCTCAGTCAGTGGAATGGGGACTATACAGACTTGTCTCCAAAGATACAAGTAAATCAGAGGACCAGAGACTCACTCCGTTGGTGGCTGTCCCTGGACAACCTGTCACGAGGGATGACATTCCGCAGACCAGAGTGGGTCATTGTCACGACCGACGCCAGTCTGATGGGCTGGGGCGCGGTCTGGGGATCCCTGAAAGCTCAGGGTCTTTGGTCTCGGGAAGAATCTCTTCTACCGATAAATATTCTGGAACTGAGAGCGATATTCAATGCTCTCAAGGCTTGGCCTCAGCTAGCGAGGACCAAGTTCATACGGTTTCAATCAGACAACATGACGACTGTTGCGTACATCAACCATCAGGGGGGAACAAGGAGTTCCCTAGCGATGGAAGAAGTGACCAAGATTATTCTATGGGCGGAGTCTCACTCCTGCCACCTGTCTGCTATCCACATCCCGGGAGTGGAAAATTGGGAAGCGGATTTTCTGAGTCGTCAGACATTGCATCCGGGGGAGTGGGAACTCCATCCGGAAATCTTTGCCCAAGTCACTCAACGATGGGGCATTCCAGACATGGATCTGATGGCCTCTCGTCAGAACTTCAAAGTTCCTTGCTACGGGTCCAGATCCAGGGATCCCAAGGCGGCTCTAGTGGATGCACTAGTAGCACCTTGGACCTTCAAACTAGCTTATGTGTTCCCGCCGTTTCCTCTCATCCCCAGGCTGGTAGCCAGGATCAATCAGGAGAGGGCGTCGGTGATCTTGATAGCTCCTGCGTGGCCACGCAGGACTTGGTATGCAGATCTGGTGAATATGTCATCGGCTCCACCTTGGAAGCTACCTTTGAGACGAGACCTTCTTGTTCAGGGTCCGTTCGAACATCCGAATCTGGTTTCACTCCAGCTGACTGCTTGGAGATTGAACGCTTGATTTTATCGAAGCGAGGTTTCTCAGATTCTGTTATCGATACTCTTGTTCAGGCCAGAAAGCCTGTAACTAGAAAGATTTACCACAAAATTTGGAAAAAATATATCTGTTGGTGTGAATCTAAAGGATTCCCTTGGGACAAGGTTAAGATTCCTAGGATTCTATCCTTCCTTCAAGAAGGATTGGAAAAAGGATTATCGGCAAGTTCCCTGAAGGGACAGATTTCTGCCTTGTCGGTGTTACTTCACAAAAAACTGGCAGCTGTGCCAGATGTTCAAGCCTTTGTTCAGGCTCTGGTTAGAATCAAGCCTGTTTACAAACCTTTGACTCCTCCTTGGAGTCTCAATTTAGTTCTTTCAGTTCTTCAGGGGGTTCCGTTTGAACCCTTACATTCCGTTGATATTAAGTTATTATCTTGGAAAGTTTTGTTTTTAGTTGCAATTTCTTCTGCTAGAAGAGTTTCAGAATTATCTGCTCTGCAGTGTTCTCCTCCTTATCTGGTGTTCCATGCAGATAAGGTGGTTTTACGTACTAAACCTGGTTTTCTTCCAAAAGTTGTTTCTAACAAAAACATTAACCAGGAGATTATCGTACCTTCTCTGTGTCCGAAACCAGTTTCAAAGAAGGAACGCTTGTTGCACAATTTGGATGTTGTTCGCGCTCTAAAATTCTATTTAGATGCTACAAAGGATTTTAGACAAACATCTTCCTTGTTTGTTGTTTATTCAGGTAAAAGGAGAGGTCAAAAAGCAACTTCTACCTCTCTCTCTTTTTGGATTAAAAGCATCATCAGATTGGCTTACGAGACTGCCGGACGGCAGCCTCCCGAAAGAATCACAGCTCATTCCACTAGGGCTGTGGCTTCCACATGGGCCTTCAAGAACGAGGCTTCTGTTGATCAGATATGTAGGGCAGCGACTTGGTCTTCACTGCACACTTTTACCAAATTTTACAAGTTTGATACTTTTGCTTCTTCTGAGGCTATTTTTGGGAGAAAGGTTTTGCAAGCCGTGGTGCCTTCCATTTAGGTGACCTGATTTGCTCCCTCCCTTCATCCGTGTCCTAAAGCTTTGGTATTGGTTCCCACAAGTAAGGATGACGCCGTGGACCGGACACACCTATGTTGGAGAAAACAGAATTTATGTTTACCTGATAAATTTCTTTCTCCAACGGTGTGTCCGGTCCACGGCCCGCCCTGGTTTTTTAATCAGGTCTGATAATTTATTTTCTTTAACTACAGTCACCACGGTACCATATGGTTTCTCCTATGCTATTATTCCTCCTTAACGTCGGTCGAATGACTGGGGTAGGCGGAGCCTAGGAGGGATCATGTGACCAGCTTTGCTGGGCTCTTTGCCATTTCCTGTTGGGGAGGAGAATATCCCACAAGTAAGGATGACGCCGTGGACCGGACACACCGTTGGAGAAAGAAATTTATCAGGTAAACATAAATTCTGTTTTTCATGATTCAGATAGGACATGCAAATTTGCTTTGTTCTCTTGGTATTCTTTGCTGAAAGCTAAACCTAGGTAGGCTTATAAACTGATTTCTAAGCCGTTGAAGACTGCCTCTTATCTCAGTGCATTTTCACAGCTTTTTACAGCTAGACAGCGTTAGTTCATGTGTGCCATATAAATAACACTGTGCTCACTCCTGTGGAAATACCTAGCACTCAGCACTGATTGGCTAAAATGCAAGTCTGTCAAAAAAACTGAAATAAGGGGGCAATCTGCAGAGGCTTAGATACAAGGTAATCACAGAGGTAAAAAGAATATTAATATAACGGTGTTGGTTATGCAAAACTGGGGAATGGGTAATAAAGGGATTATCTATTGTTTTAAACAATAAACATTTTCAGGTAGACTGTCCCTTTAATGATAATAGGTAACACTAACTTATTTTGGTCTAGGTGGGTCCAGACAGTATGATTGGACAAGGGACGCAGGTTGGAGAGAAGACTTCTGTTAAACATTCCTTGTTGGGATCCAGCTGCTGCATCAAAGACAGAGTCAAGATTACAAATTGCATCATCATGAATGGCGTTACTGTGCACGAGGGGTAGGTACCCTGATACTGTATTCAGGGGGGGAGCTTGTGTCTAGATTATTAGTCAATAGACTTGTGCTTTGGGTTAGGTATTTGGCCTTTACAAAGAATAGGAACATAGCGTTAGACAAGAGCAGTTTTTGTGTTTTCGTGTATGAGTTTATCATCCATAGCATCTCTAATACTGCTGCAGCATTACCACAATGAATGTAGGTTTATGATGGTAAAGCCATGGCCTATAACCCCCCGCTCTTTGCACCACTAATATATATGTAAATATGTCATGTTAACTATTTGGATGACATAGAGTACTGTAATGCGTAGATATTTAGCTATCTCAGGAATGCAAGAGTTTAACCCTGTAGCTGTTACCAACAACCCTACTTTAACACCCTCTGAAGTATAACATGTTGTGCCGGTGGTATCGTTTTTTACATGAAATTGTGGCAGTATTAAGTCTCTAACATATGCGTGAGCAAAATTGCTGTGACCCAAATCTGACTGGTTAACTCTACAGAGTAGGCTCTTAACGTCTGCTTTCATTGTAGGTTTCAACCTCACTTTTTTATACAGGTACATAAATACATATATACACGCATGTAATATATATAGACATACATAAATACATACATGCATGTAACATATATATATATGCATGTAACATACGTACTCTTCTGTGTCTTTTGGGTTGGGGAGCACTAGTATACTTCTCTACACTGGGGGGAGAGTACTCTTCCTTTGTCTCTTCTGTGTCTTTTGGGTTGGGGAGCACTAGTCTACTTTTCTACACTGGGGGGGGGGAGAGTACTCTTCTTCTGTCTCTTTTGGGTTGGGGAGCACTGTACTTCTCTATACTGGGGGGGAGAGTACTCTTCTGTGTCTTTTGGGTTAGGGAGCTCTCTAATTCTCTATACTAGGGGGAAGAGTACTCTTCATCTGTGTCTTTTGGGTTGGTGAGCACTAGTTTACTATCTATACTGGGGGTAGAGTACTCTTCTTCTGTCTCTTTTGGGTTGGGGAGCACTCTACTTCTCTATACTGGGGGGAGGGAGTACTCTTCTGTGTCTTGGGTTGGGGAGCACTCTACTTCTCTATACGGGGGGGGTACTCTTCTTTGTCTTTTGGTTGGGGAGCACTCTACTTCTCTATACTGGGGGGAGAGTACGCTTTTGTCTATTCTGGGTTGGGGAGCACTCTGCTTCTCTATTCTGGGGGGAGAGTACTCTTCTGTCTATTCTGAGTTGGGGAGCACTCTACTTCTCTATACTGGGGGGAGAGTACTCTTCTTCTGTCTCTTTTGGGTTGGGGAGCACTCTACTTCTCTACTGGGGGAGAGTACTCATCTTCTTTCTCTTTTGGTTTGGGGAGCACTCTACTTCTCAATACTGGGGAGGGGGAGTACTTTTCTGTCTCTTTTGGGTTGGTGGAGCACTGTACTATAGAGACATAGACTAGTGCTCCCCAACTCAAAAGATACAGAAAGAGTACTCTCCCCCAGTATAGAAACGTAGACTGCTCCACAACCTAACATACACAGAAAGAGTACTCTCCCCCCAGAATAGAGAAGTAGAGTGCTCCCCAATCCAAAAGATACAGAAAGAGTACTCTCCCCCCAGTAAAGAGACGTAGACTTGTGCTCCCCAACCCATAAGTAGAGTGCTCCCCAACCCAAAAGAGACAGACGATGAGTACTCTCCCCCAGTAGAGAAGTAGAGTGCTCCCCAACCCAAAAGAGACAGAAGAAGAGTACTCTCCCCCCAGTATAGTGGGGGGACAGTACTCTTCATCTGTGTCTTTTGGATTGGGTAGCACTAGTCTACTTTGCTATACTGGGGGGAGAGTACTCTTCCCCCAGTATAGCAAAGTAGACTAGTGCTACCCAATCCAAAAGACACAGATGAAGAGTACTGTCCCCCCACTATACTGGGGGGAGAGTACTCTTCTTCTGTCTCTTTTGGGTTGGGGAGCACTCTACTTCTCTATACTGGGGGGGTACTCTTCTTTGTCTTTTGGGTTGGGGAGCACTCTACTTCTCTATTCTGGGGGTGAGTACTCTTCTTCTGTCTCTTTTGGGTTGGGGAGCACTCTACTTCTCAATACTGGGGGGGAGAGTACTCTTCTTCTGTCTCTTTTGGGTTGGGGAGCACTCAACTTCTCTATACTGGGGGGTACTCTTCTGTCTTGTTTGGGTTGGGGAGAACTGTACTTCTCTATACGGGAGGAAGAGTACTCTTCTTCTGTCTCTTTTGGTTTGGGGAGCACTG
This sequence comes from Bombina bombina, assembly GCF_027579735.1. Taxonomy (NCBI): domain Eukaryota; kingdom Metazoa; phylum Chordata; class Amphibia; order Anura; family Bombinatoridae; genus Bombina; species Bombina bombina. Next base: position 180,325,135 of record NC_069508.1, on the reverse strand, counting down.
TACTTCTCTATACTGGGGGAGAGTACTCTTCTTCTGTCTCTTTTGGTTTGTGGAGCACTCTACTTCTCTATACTGGGGGGAGAGTACTCTACTGTCTCTTTTGGGTTGGGGGCACTCTACTTCTCTATACTGGAAGGGGAGTACTCTTCTGTATCTTTTGGGTTGGGGAGCACTCCACTTCTCAATACTGTGGGGGGACTACTCTTCTTCTGTCTCTTTTGGGTTGGGGAGCACAAGTCTACCTCTATACTGGGGTGAGAGTACTCTTTCTGTAGCTTTTGGGTTGGGGAGCACTCTACTTCTCTATTCTGTGGGGAGCATACTCTTTCTGTGTATGTTAGGTTGGGGAGCACTCTACTTTTCTATACTGGGGAGAATGTACTCTTTCTGTATCTTTTTTGTTGGGGAGCACTGGTCTACGTCTCTATACTCGGGGGGAGAATACTCTTCTGTGTCTTTTGGGTTGGGGAGCTCTCTGATTCTCTGCATGGGGGGAGCACTCTTTCTCTGCATATAGAGTAGAAGGGAGAGAGCACATCTGTGCTAGAGGGAGGAGCACATGGGAGAGATCTCCACTTCTTCTGTCTCTTCTGGGTTGGGGAGCACTCTTCTTCTCTATACTTGGGTGAGAGTACTCTTCCTCTGTCTCTTTTGGGTTGGGGAGCACTCTACTTCTCTATAATAGGGGGATAGTACTCTTCTTCTCTCTCTTTTTAGTTGGGGAGCACTCAACTTCTCTATACTGGGTGGGGAGTACTTTTTTCTGTCTTGTTTGGTATGGGGAGCACTCTACTTCTCTATACTGAGGGGGGGGGAGTACTCTTCTACTGTCTCTTTTTTGGTTTGGGGAGCACTCTACTTTTCAATACTGGGGGGAGAGTACTCTTCTTCTGTCTCTTTTGGGTTAGTGAACACTCAACTTCTCTATACTGGGGGGAGTACTCTTCTTCTGTCTTGTTTGGGTTGGGGAGCACTGTACTTCTCTATACTGGGGGGAGAGTACTCTTCTTTTGTCTCTTTTGGTTTGCGGAGCACTCTACTTCTCTATACTGGGGGAGAGTACTCTTCTTCTGTATCTTTTGGGTTGGGGAGCACTCTACTTATGGGTTGGGGAGCACAAGTCTACGTCTCTTTACTGGGGGGAGAGTACTCTTTCTGTATCTTTTGGATTGGGGAGCACTCTACTTCTCTATTCTGGGGGGAGAGTACTCTTTCTGTGTATGTTAGGTTGTGGAGCAGTCTACGTTTCTATACTGGGGGAGAGTACTCTTTCTGTATCTTTTGAGTTGGGGAGCACTAGTCTATGTCTCTATACTCTGGGTGAGAGTACTCTTCTTCTGTGTATTTTGGGTTGGGGAGCACTAGTCTATGTCTCTATACTCTGGGTGAAAGTACTCTTCTTCTGTGTATTTTGTGTTGGGGAGCACTAGTTTACATCTCTATACTTGGGGTGAGAGTACTCTTCTTCTATGTATTTGGGTTGGGGAGCACTAGTCTACATCTCTATACTCTGGGTGAGAGTACTCTTCTTCTGTGTATTTTGGGTTGGGGAGTACTAGTCTATGTCTCTATACTCTGGATGAGAGTACTCTTCTTCTGTGTATTTTGGGTTGAGGAGCACTAGTCTATGTCTCTATACTCTGGGTGAGAGTACTCTTCTTCTGTGTATTTTGGGTTGGGGAGCACTAGTCTATGTCTCTATACTCAGGGTGAGAGTACTCTTCTTCTGTGTATTTTGGGTTGGGGAGCACTAGTCTATGTCTCTATACTCTGGGTGAGAGTACTCTTCTTCTGTGTATTTTGGGTTGGGGAGCACTAGTCTACATCTCTATACTCTGGGTGAGAGTACTCTTCTTCTGTATATTTTGGGTTGGGGAGCACTAGTCTATGTCTCTATACTCAGGGGGAGAGTACTCTTCTTCTGTGTATTTTGGGTTGAGGAGCACTAGTCTATGTCTCTATACTCTGGGTGAGAGTACTCTTCTTCTGTGGATTTTGGGTTGGGGAGCACTAGTCTATGTCTCTATACTCAGGGGTAGAGTACTCTTCTTCTGTGTATTTTGGGTTGGGGAGCACTAGTCTATGTCTTTATACTCAGGGGGAGAGTACTCTTCTTCTGTGTATTTTGGGTTGGGGAGCACTAGTCTATGTCTAAATACTCAGGGGGAGAGTACTCTTCCTATGTGTCTTTTGGTTTGGGGAGCGCTCTGATTCTCTGCATGGGGGAGCACTCTTTCTCTGCATGTAGAGTAGAAGGGAGAGAGCACATCTGTGCTAGAGGGAGGAGCACATGGGAGAGATCTCCACTTCTCTTATCCTTTACTTGTTTGGGGTGTGCTTGGCTTCTCCAGGTGTTAGAGTGCTGCTATCTGCATCTGTACCTTTTTATTATTATTATATGTCTTCAGAGAGTGTTTTGGGCACTCTGCCTTTTCACCTTTAAAGCTCTATGCATGTTCATTGGGGTTGTTTTCTGCTTCTGAATATGCAGGTGCTGATAACTGGCTACTGTCTATGAATGGTTGTGGGTCATGTATATGTCTCCCAAGCTACTCAGAAAGTATCATCTCCCACCACCAGGTGGCACAGTGTCTCCCTTTTAGATGTGGGATGACAGAATTCTCCGCTCCATGCAAATCACAGCAGTTACCAAACGTAACCCTTTCACTCTATGGCAGTTATAATTTATAAGTCCTTCTACACAGCTACAGCAAATAAATGGATCCATAAAACATTTTATTTAAATACAGCTAACATGTTTATTATCCGCAATAAGAAGTTGCTTGTTTCCTCATTTGACCATTTGAACCCCTCTGTGTTTGATCTTTAGATTTATTTTTGGCTTGTGATGGGATCTGCTTATTTGTCCTTCTGTCATTCCTGTATTTTATGTTTTCTGTCTGTGCATCCAGCGCTCATTTCATTTATTTTCTGTAAATCATTTTTTGGAGAGCTGTTGTCACTGTATATGATATATAGGGCTATTAACATCAGCCACAATCTTTATGTATGATGAACGTGCAGCAGAATTAGCAGAATAGTGAGCACAGCACTCGGCTGTCAGATTTCTTCCTGTAGTGTGCAAGTTCCTTCTGCTCATCCTCCATACAGTACAAATGCAACAGCACCACTCCCTTTAATTACGGTGTTATATGCACATAAATAGCCACTTCTGTATGTAACACCTTGCATGCAATACCTTATAGTAAAGGTCTTCAGTATGTGTATTTGTCTCTTCTGTACTGTGTTAATTAATTAATAGTGATCTGTGCAGTAGTATTTATCTTTATAAGCAGTTACACGTGCACTGGTCATGTAGATATTATGTATATACTGATACTGTTTATTAATAGTGATCTGTACAGTAGTATGTATCTTTATAAGCAGTTACACGTGCACTGGTCATATAGATTTTATGTATATACTGATACTGTTTATTAATAGTGATCTGTACAGTAGTATGTATCTATATAAGCAGTTACACGTGCACTGATCATGTAGATATTATGTATATACTGATACTGTGTTTATTAATAGTGATCTGTGCAGTAGTATGTATCTATATAAGCAGTTACACGTGCACTGATCATGTAGATATTATGTATATACTGATACTGTTTATTAATAGTGATCTGTACAGTAGTATGTATCTATATAAGCAGTTACACGTGCACTGATCATGTAGATATTATGTATATACTGATACTGTGTTTATTAATAGTGATCTGTACAGTAGTATGTATCTATATAAGCAGTTACACGTGCACTGATCATGTAGATATTATGTATATACTGATACTGTTTATTAATAGTGATCTGTACAGTAGTATGTATCTATATAAGCAGTTACACGTGCACTGATCATGTAGATATTATGTATATACTGATACTGTGTTTATTAATAGTGATCTGTACAGTAGTATGTATCTATATAAGCAGTTACACGTGCACTGATCATGTAGATATTATGTACATACTGATACTGTGTTTATTAATAGTGATCTGTGCAGTAGTATATATCTATATAAGCAGTTACACATGCACTGATCATGTAGATATTATGTGCATACTGATACTGTTTATTAATAGTGATCTGTGCAGTAGTATGTATCTTTATAAGCAGTTACACGTGCACTGGTCATGTAGATATTATGTATATACTGATACTGTGTTTATTAATAGTGATCTGTGCAGTAGTATTTATCTTTATAAGCAGTTACACGTGCACTGATCATGTAGATATTATGTATATACTGATACTGTTTATTAATACTGATCTGTGCAGTAGTATGTATCTATATAAGCAGTTACACGTGCACTGATCATGTAGATATTATGTATATACTGATACTGTGTTTATTAATAGTGATCTGTACAGTAGTATGTATCTATATAAGCAGTTACACGTGCACTGATCATGTAGATATTATGTACATACTGATACTGTGTTTATTAATAGTGATCTGTGCAGTAGTATGTATCTATATAAGCAGTTACACGTGCACTGATCATGTAGATATTATGTGCATACTGATACTGTTTATTAATAGTGATCTGTGCAGTAGTATGTATCTATATAACCAGTTACACGTGCACTGATCATGTAGATATTATGTATATACTGATACTGTTTATTAATAGTGATCTGTGCAGTAGTATGTATCTATATAAGCAGTTACACGTGCACTGATCATGTAGATATTATGTATATACTGATACTGTTTATTAATAGTGATCTGTGCAGTAGTATGTATCTATATAAGCAGTTACACGTGCACTGATCATGTAGATATTATGTATATACTGATACTGTTTATTAATAGTGATCTGTACAGTAGTATGTATCTATATAAGCAGTTACACGTGCACTGGTCATGTAGATATTATGTATATACTGATACTGTGTTTATTAATAGTGATCTGTGCAGTAGTATATATCTATATAAGCAGTTACACGTGCACTGATCATGTAGATATTATGTATATACTGATACTGTTTATTAATAGTGATCTGTGCAGTAGTATATATCTATATAAGCAGTTACACGTGCACTGATCATGTAGATATTATGTATATACTGATACTGTTTATTAATAGTGATCTGTACAGTAGTATGTATCTATATAAGCAGTTACACGTGCACTGATCATGTAGATATTATGTATATACTGATACTGTTTATTAATAGTGATCTGTGCAGTAGTATGTATCTATATAAGCAGTTACACGTGCACTGATCATGTAGATATTATGTATATACTGATACTGTTTATTAATAGTGATCTGTGCAGTAGTATGTATCTATATAAGCAGTTACACGTGCACTGATCATGTAGATATTATGTATATACTGATACTGTTTATTAATAGTGATCTGTACAGTAGTATGTATCTATATAAGCAGTTACACGTGCACTGGTCATGTAGATATTATGTATATACTGATACTGTGTTTATTAATAGTGATCTGTGCAGTAGTATATATCTATATAAGCAGTTACACGTGCACTGATCATGTAGATATTATGTATATACTGATACTGTTTATTAATAGTGATCTGTGCAGTAGTATATATCTATATAAGCAGTTACACGTGCACTGATCATGTAGATATTATGTATATACTGATACTGTTTATTAATAGTGATCTGTACAGTAGTATGTATCTATATAAGCAGTTACACGTGCACTGATCATGTAGATATTATGTATATACTGATACTGTTTATTAATAGTGATCTGTACAGTAGTATGTATCTATATAAGCAGTTACACGTGCACTGATCATGTAGATATTGTGTACATACGGATACTGTTTATATTAATAGTGATCTGTGCAGTAGTATGTATCTATATAAGCAGTTACACGTGCACTGATCATGCAGATATTATGTATATACTGATACTGTTTATTAATAGTGATCTGTGCAGTAGTATATATCTATATAAGCAGTTACACGTGCACTGATCATGTAGATATTATGTATATACTGATACTGTTTATTAATAGTGATCTGTACAGTAGTATGTATCTATATAAGCAGTTACACGTGCACTGATCATGTAGATATTGTGTACATACTGATACTGTTTATATTAATAGTGATCTGTGCAGTAGTATATATCTATATAAGCAGTTACACGTGCACTGATCATGTAGATATTATGTATATACTGATACTGTTTATTAATAGTGATCTGTACAGTAGTATGTATCTATATAAGCAGTTACACGTGCACTGATCATGTAGATATTATGTATATACTGATACTGTTTATTAATAGTGATCTGTACAGTAGTATGTATCTATATAAGCAGTTACACGTGCACTAATCATATAGATATTATGTATATACTGATACTGTTTATTAATAGTGATCTGTACAGTAGTATGTATCTATATAAGCAGTTACACGTGCACTGATCATGTAGATATTATGTATATACTGATACTGTTTATTAATAGTGATCTGTACAGTAGTATGTATCTATATAAGCAGTTACACGTGCACTAATCATATAGATATTATGTATATACTGATACTGTTTATTAATAGTGATCTGTACAGTAGTATGTATCTATATAAGCAGTTACACGTGCACTGATCATGTAGATATTATGTATATACTGATACTGTTTATTAATAGTGATCTGTGCAGTAGTATGTATCTATATAAGCAGTTACACGTGCACTGGTCATGTAGATATGTGCATACTGATACTGTTTATTAATAGTGATCTGTACAGTAGTATGTATCTATATAAGCAGTTACACGTGCACTGGTCATGTAGATATTATGTATATACTGATACTGTGTTTATTAATAATGATCTGTGCAGTAGTATGTATCTATATAAGCAGTTACACGTGCACTGATTATGTAGATATTATGTATATACTGATACTGTTTATTAATAGTGATCTGTGCAGTAGTATGTATCTATATAAGCAGTAACACGTGCACTGATCATGTAGATATTATGTACATACGGATACTGTTTATAACTAGTGATCTGTGCAGTAGTATGTATCTATATAAGCAGTTACACGTGCACTGATCATGTAGATATTATGTGCATACTGATACTGTTTATTAATAGTGATCTGTGCAGTAGTATGTATCTATATTTGCAGTTACACGTGCACTGATCATGTAGATATTATGTACATACTGATACTGTTTATTAATAGTGATCTGTGCAGTAGTATGTATCTATATAACCAGTTACACGTGCACTGATCATGTAGATATTATGTGCATACTGATACTGTTTATTAATAGTGATCTGTACAGTAGTATGTATCTATATAAGCAGTTACACGTGCACTGGTCATGTAAATATTATGTATATACTGATACTGTTTATATGTTTATAAATAGTGATCTGTTCAGTAGTATGTATCTATATAAGCAGTTACACGTGCACTGATCATGTAGATATTATGTATATACTGATACTGTTTATTAATAGTGATCTGTGCAGTAGTATGTATCTATATAAGCAGTTACACGTGCACTGATCATGTAGATATTATGTATATACTGATACTGTTTATTAATAGTGATCTGTACAGTAGTATGTATCTATATAAGCAGTTACACGTGCACTGATCATGTAGATATTATGTATATACTGATACTGTGTTTATTAATAGTGATCTGTACAGTAGTATGTATCTATATAAGCAGTTACACGTGCACTGATCATGTAGATATTATGTATATACTGATACTGTTTATTAATAGTGATCTGTGCAGTAGTATGTATCTATATAAGCAGTTACACGTGCACTGATCATGTAGATATTATGTACATACGGATACTGTTTATTAGTGGTGATCTGTGCAGTAGTATGTATCTATATAAGCAGTTACACGTGCACTGATCATGTAAATATTTTGTACATACTGATACTGTTTATATGTTTATAAATAGTGATCTGTTCAGTAGTATGTATCTATATAAGCAGTTACACGTGCACTGATCATGTAGATATTATGTATATACTGATACTGTTTATTAATAGTGATCTGTGCAGTAGTATGTATCTATATAAGCAGTTACACGTGCACTGATCATGTAGATATTATGTGCATACTGATGCTGTTTATTAATAGTGATCTGTACAGTAGTATGTATCTATATAAGCAGTTACACGTGCACTGATCATGTAGATATTATGTGCATACTGATACTGTTTATTAATAGTGATCTGTACAGTAGTATGTATCTATATAAGCAGTTACACGTGCACTGGTCATGTAGATATTATGTACATACTGATACTGTTTATTAATAGTGATCTGTACAGTAGTATGTATCTATATAAACAGTTACACGTGCACTGGTCATGTAGATATTATGTATATACTGATACTGTTTATTAATAATAATCTGTGCAGTAGTATTTATCTTTATAAGCAGTTACACGTGCACTGATCATGTAGATATTATGTATATACTGATACTGTTTATTAATAGTGATCTGTACAGTAGTATGTATCTATATAAGCAGTTACACGTGCACTGATCATGTAGATATTATGTGCATACTGATGCTGTTTATTAGTGGTGATCTGTACAGTAGTATGTATCTATATAAGCAGTTACACGTGCACTGATTATGTAGATATTATGTACATACTGATACTGTTTATTAATAGTGATCTGTGCAGTAGTATGTATCTATATAAGCAGTTACACGTGCACTGATCATGTAGATATTATGTATATACTGATACTGTGTTTATTAATAGTGATCTGTGCAGTAGTATTTATCTTTATAAGCAGTTACACGTGCACTAATCATATAGATATTATGTATATACTGATACTGTTTATTAATAGTGATCTGTACAGTAGTATGTATCTATATAAGCAGTTACACGTGCACTGATCATGTAGATATTATGTATATACTGATACTGTTTATTAATAGTGATCTGTACAGTAGTATGTATCTATATAAGCAGTTACACGTGCACTGGTCATGTAGATATTATGTATATACTGATACTGTGTTTATTAATAGTGATCTGTGCAGTAGTATGTATCTATATAAGCAGTTACACGTGCACTGATCATGTAGATATTATGTGCATACTGATGCTGTTTATAATTGGTGATCTGTGCAGTAGTATGTATCTATATAAGCAGTTACACGTGCACTGATCATGTAGATATTATGTGCATACTGATACTGTTTATTAATAGTGATCTGTACAGTAGTATGTATCTATATAAGCAGTTACACGTGCACTGGTCATGTAGATATGTGCATACTGATACTGTTTATTAATAGTGATCTGTACAGTAGTATGTATCTATATAAGCAGTTACACGTGCACTGGTCATGTAGATATTATGTATATACTGATACTGTGTTTATTAATAATGATCTGTGCAGTAGTATGTATCTATATAAGCAGTTACACGTGCACTGATTATGTAGATATTATGTATATACTGATACTGTTTATTAATAGTGATCTGTGCAGTAGTATGTATCTATATAAGCAGTAACACGTGCACTGATCATGTAGATATTATGTACATACTGATACTGTTTATTAATAGTGATCTGTACAGTAGTATGTATCTATATAAGCAGTTACACGTGCACTGGTCATATAGATATTATGTGCATACTGATACTGTGTTTATTAATAGTGATCTGTGCAGTAGTATGTATCTATATAAGCAGTTACACGTGCACTGATCATGTAGATATTATGTATATACTGATGCTGTTTATTAATAGTGATCTGTGCAGTAGTATGTATCTATATAAGCAGTTACACGTGCACTGGTCATGTAGATATTATGTGCATACTGATACTGTTTATTAATAGTGATCTGTACAGTAGTATGTATCTATATAAGCAGTTACACGTGCACTGATCATGTAGATATTATGTATATACTGATGCTGTTTATTAATAGTGATCTGTGCAGTAGTATGTATCTATATAAGCAGTTACACGTGCACTGGTCATGTAGATATTATGTGCATACTGATACTGTTTATTAATAGTGATCTGTACAGTAGTATGTATCTATATAAGCAGTTACACGTGCACTGGTCATGTAGATATTATGTACATACTGATACTGTTTATTAATAGTGATCTGTGCAGTAGTATGTATCTATATTTGCAGTTACACGTGCACTGATCATGTAGATATTATGTACATACTGATACTGTTTATTAATAGTGATCTGTACAGTAGTATGTATCTATATAAGCAGTTACACGTGCACTGGTCATGTAAATATTATGTATATACTGATACTGTTTATATGTTTATAAATAGTAATCTGTTCAGTAGTATGTATCTATATAAGCAGTAACACGTGCACTGATCATGTAGATATTATGTATATACTGATACTGTTTATTAATAGTGATCTGTGCAGTAGTATGTATCTATATAAGCAGTTACACGTGCACTGATCATGTAGATATTATGTATATACTGATACTGTTTATTAATAGTGATCTGTACAGTAGTATGTATCTATATAAGCAGTTACACGTGCACTGATCATGTAGATATTATGTATATACTGATACTGTTTATTAATAGTGATCTGTACAGTAGTATGTATCTATATAAGCAGTTACACGTGCACTGATCATGTAGATATTATGTATATACTGATACTGTTTATTAATAGTGATCTGTGCAGTAGTATGTATCTATATAAGCAGTTACACGTGCACTGATCATGTAGATATTATGTATATACTGATACTGTGTTTATTAATAATGATCTGTGCAGTAGTATGTATCTATATAAGCAGTTACACGTGCACTGATTATGTAGATATTATGTATATACTGATACTGTTTATTAATAGTGATCTGTGCAGTAGTATGTATCTATATAAGCAGTAACACGTGCACTGATCATGTAGATATTATGTACATACTGATACTGTTTATTAATAGTGATCTGTACAGTAGTATGTATCTATATAAGCAGTTACACGTGCACTGGTCATATAGATATTATGTGCATACTGATACTGTTTATTAATAGTGATCTGTACAGTAGTATGTATCTATATAAGCAGTTACACGTGCACTGATCATGTAGATATTATGTACATACTGATACTGTGTTTATTAATAGTGATCTGTACAGTAGTATGTATCTATATAAGCAGTTACACGCGCACTGATCATGTAGATATTATGTATATACTGATACTGTTTATTAATAGTGATCTGTGCAGTAGTATGTATCTATATAAGCAGTTACACGTGCACTGGTCATGTAGATATTATGTATATACTGATACTGTGTTTATTAATAGTGATCTGTGCAGTAGTATATATCTATATAAGCAGTTACACGTGCACTGATCATATAGATATTATGTATATACTGATACTGTTTATTAATAGTGATCTGTGCAGTAGTATGTATCTATATTTGCAGTTACACGTGCACTGATCATGTAGATATTATGTACATACTGATACTGTTTATTAATAGTGATCTGTGCAGTAGTATGTATCTATATAACCAGTTACACGTGCACTGATCATGTAGATATTATGTGCATACTGATACTGTTTATTAATAGTGATCTGTACAGTAGTATGTATCTATATAAGCAGTTACACGTGCACTGGTCATGTAAATATTATGTATATACTGATACTGTTTATATGTTTATAAATAGTAATCTGTTCAGTAGTATGTATCTATATAAGCAGTTACACGTGCACTGATCATGTAGATATTATGTATATACTGATACTGTTTATTAATAGTGATCTGTGCAGTAGTATGTATCTATATAAGCAGTTACACGTGCACTGATCATGTAGATATTATGTATATACTGATACTGTTTATTAATAGTGATCTGTGCAGTAGTATGTATCTATATAAGCAGTTACACGTGCACTGATCATGTAGATATTATGTATATACTGATACTGTTTATTAATAGTGATCTGTACAGTAGTATGTATCTATATAAGCAGTTACACGTGCACTGATCATGTAGATATTATGTATATACTGATACTGTGTTTATTAATAGTGATCTGTACAGTAGTATGTATCTATATAAGCAGTTACACGTGCACTGATCATGTAGATATTATGTATATACTGATACTGTTTATTAATAGTGATCTGTGCAGTAGTATGTATCTATATAAGCAGTTACACGTGCACTGATCATGTAGATATTATGTACATACGGATACTGTTTATTAGTGGTGATCTGTGCAGTAGTATGTATCTATATAAGCAGTTACACGTGCACTGATCATGTAGATATTTTGTACATACTGATACTGTTTATATGTTTATAAATAGTGATCTGTTCAGTAGTATGTATCTATATAAGCAGTTACACGTGCACTGATCATGTAGATATTATGTATATACTGATACTGTGTTTATTAATAGTGATCTGTACAGTAGTATGTATCTATATAAGCAGTTACACGTGCACTGATCATGTAGATATTATGTATATACTGATACTGTTTATTAATAGTGATCTGTGCAGTAGTATGTATCTATATAAGCAGTTACACGTGCACTGATCATGTAGATATTTTGTACATACTGATACTGTTTATATGTTTATAAATAGTGATCTGTTCAGTAGTATGTATCTATATAAGCAGTTACACGTGCACTGATCATGTAGATATTATGTATATACTGATACTGTGTTTATTAATAGTGATCTGTGCAGTAGTATGTATCTATATAAGCAGTTACACGTGCACTGATCATGTAGATATTATGTGCATACTGATGCTGTTTATTAATAGTGATCTGTACAGTAGTATGTATCTATATAAGCAGTTACACGTGCACTGATCATGTAGATATTATGTATATACTGATACTGTGTTTATTAATAGTGATCTGTGCAGTAGTATGTATCTATATAAGCAGTTACACGTGCACTGATCATGTAGATATTATGTGCATACTGATGCTGTTTATTAATAGTGATCTGTGCAGTAGTATGTATCTATATAAGCAGTTACACGTGCACTAATCATGTAGATATTATGTGCATACTGATACTGTTTATAAATAGTGATCTGTACAGTAGTATGTATCTATATATGCAGTTACACGTGCACTGATCATGTAGATATTATGTGCATACTGATACTGTTTATTAATAGTGATCTGTGCAGTAGTATGTATCTATATAAGCAGTTACACGTGCACTGATCATGTAGATATTATGTATATACTGATACTGTTTATTAATAGTGATCTGTGCAGTAGTATGTATCTATATAAGCAGTTACACGTGCACTGATCATGTAGATATTATGTACATACTGATACTGTTTATTAATAGTGATCTGTGCAGTAGTATGTATCTATATAAGCAGTTACACGTGCACTGATCATGTAGATATTATGTACATACTGATACTGTTTATTAATAGTGATCTGTGCAGTAGTATGTATCTATATAAGCAGTTACACGTGCACTGATCATGTAGATATTATGTATATACTGATACTGTTTATTAATAGTGATCTGTACAGTAGTATGTATCTATATAAGCAGTTACACGTGCACTGATCATGTAGATATTATGTATATACTGATACTGTGTTTATTAATAGTGATCTGTACAGTAGTATGTATCTATATAAGCAGTTACACGTGCACTGATCATGTAGATATTATGTATATACTGATACTGTGTTTATTAATAGTGATCTGTGCAGTAGTATGTATCTATATAAGCAGTTACACGTGCACTGGTCATGTAGATATTATGTATATACTGATACTGTTTATTAATAGTGATCTGTGCAGTAGTATTTATCTATATAAGCAGTTACACGTGCACTGGTCATGTAGATATTATGTGCATACTGATACTGTTTATTAATAGTGATCTGTGCAGTAGTATGTATCTATATAACCAGTTACACGTGCACTGATCATGTAAATATTTTGTACATACTGATACTGTTTATTAGTGGTGATCTGTTCAGTAGTATGTATCTATATAAGCAGTTACACGTGCACTGATTATGTAGATATTATGTACATACTGATACATATTAATGCACAGATCATCATTAATAAACCGTATCAGTATGCACATAATATCTACATGATCAGTGCACGTGTAACTGCTTATATAGATACATACTACTGCACAGATCACTATTAATAAACACAGTATCAGTAAATACATAATATCTGCATGAGCAGTGCACGTGTAACTGGTTATATAGATACATACTACTGCACAGATCACTATTAATAAACAGTATCAGTATGCACATAATATCTACATGATCAGTGCACGTGTAACTGCTTATATAGATACATACTACTGCACAGATCACTATTAATAAACAGTATCAGTATATACATAATATCTACATGATCAGTGCACGTGTAACTGCTTATATAGATACATACTACTGCACAGATTATTATTAATAAACAGTATCAGTATATACATAATATCTACATGATCAGTGCACGTGTAACTGCTTATATAGATACATACTACTGTACAGATCACTATTAATAAACAGTATCAGTATATACATAATATCTACATGATCAGTGCACGTGTAACTGCATATATAGATACATACTACTGCACAGATCACTATTAATAAACACAGTATCAGTATGCACATAATATCTACATGATCAGTGCACGTGTAACTGCTTATATAGATACATACTACTGCACAGATCACTATTAATAAACACAGTATCAGTATGTACATAATATCTACATGATCAGTGCACGTGTAACTGCTTATATAGATACATACTACTGCACAGATCACTATTAATAAACAGTATCAGTATGCACATAATATCTACATGATCAGTGCACGTGTAACTGCTTATATAGATACATACTACTGCACAGATCACTATTTATAAACAGTATCAGTATATACATAATATCTACATGACCAGTGCACGTGTAACTGCTTATATAGATACATACTACTGCACAGATCACTATTAATAAACAGTATCAGTATATACATAATATCTACATGATCAGTGCACGTGTAACTGCTTATATAGATATATACTACTGCACAGATCACTATTAATATAAACAGTATCAGTATGTACACAATATCTACATAATCAGTGCACGTGTAACTGCTTATATAGATACATACTTCTAAACAGATCACTATTCATAAACATGTAAACAGTATCAGTATATACGTAATATCTACATGACCAGTGCACGTGTAACTGCTTATATAGATACATACTACTGAACAGATCACTATTTATAAACATATAAACGGTATCAGTATATACATAATATCTACGTGACCAGTGCACGTGTAACTGTTTATATAGATACATACTACTGTACAGATCATCATTAATAAACAGTATTTATATAAGCAGTTACACGTGCACTGATCATGTAGATATTATGTATATACTGATACTGTGTTTATTAATAGTGATCTGTTCAGTAGTATTTATCTATATAAGCAGTTACACGTGCACTGGTCATGTAGATATTATGTACATACGGATACTGTTTATTAGTGGTGATCTGTGCAGTAGAATGTATCTATATAACCAGTTACACGTGCACTGCTCATGCAGATATTATGTATTTACTGATACTTTTTACCACCCTGCGGTTCCTTTATTGTTCTTCACTATTCCATTCTCAGCTTTCTCTGACCTCCCAGATCACTTGGGGGTCCGTGCCTTGTGCACTGGGAGATTACTTTGTTTACACGACGTGTGTACTTTGGGGCAAAGGGGGGCAGGCCCGTGCTGATACCAGAGGTGTTTCATTCTGTTCTCTTTAGGTGGTCCGGCTGTCTTAACATGTAGATCTGTGTAATCTTCTCTCTCCCCCTTCCTCTCCTCCCAGCATCTTACTGTGCTTACAATTCCTCTTTTCTTTCCCTATTCCATGGTCTTTCACTCTCCCCCCTCCAGCAAGGACACACACATACACAGAGCCCCCCCCATATATCCAAAAGATCTCTGTCCTCACCACACCCTCACAATGCCCACAATGCTCTTAGGGAAGATAATTATTGCCTACATGTAACATTTAAAAGTATTTTTCCTACCAGAATGACCCTTATGTTTCCTTCTTACATATTTATCATCGTTACTGTCAGATCAAGCAGTAATTTTTGTGTCAGTGATCTGCAATCCTTCTTCTTTCTTTTTTTTTTTACAAGTTCAATTTCCAGAACTGGAGATATTTTTTATTTTACTTAACTCTTTGATTACCAGCAAGAGGTACAATATTCTATTTAGATGTGTTGCAGCCTTCTCTGTCAGCCGGTGGTTTAACCTCTTCTATAATCTTATTGTACTCGCGCTGTAGTGGAAACCGGAAAATATCTATTCTGTGATTTGGATTTTTTTTTTTTCTAAAAGATTATTCACCTGATTTAAAAAAGTAGAATGTACCTTGAGCTGTGTTAAAAATAAACTGACGAACTCTCTAAGCTGATAAATAACAAACAGAAATAATAAAAAAACTCAGATTTTATATATATATATATATATATATATATATATATATATATATATATATATATACACACACACACACACATACATATATACACATATAGCTACACGTTAATCTGCCACATATATATCTTTTACTTACAAGAAGCTGCATGGTTTATTGACGTCTTGGCCATATTATTAACTAATTAGACAAAAGTTACATTTTGCTTTCTTTTTTATGTTCTATAGAGTCAATTTATGTGCCTTATGATTTTTCTATTGTCTTGTCCTTTCCATTGTAGCTGCAACCTCCAGGGCAGTCTGATCTGTAACAATGCTGTAATAGAGAGTGGGGCAGAAATCAAGGACTGCTTATTGGGGCATGGCCTACGTATTAACAGCAAAGGTGAGTGTCCTAATAAATAAAGCAAAATACACCAAAAGCTCAGACAAGAGTTAGTGTCCTTTTCAGAACCAACCAGGTAGCATACCTAGCCATGCAACCCACAAACCTCAGGACTACTGGAAGGTGCCAGGAACTGCTTTTGCAGTATCTAGAAATTCTCAGAAATGAGATTTAACATTGCAATCTCTATGTAAAAATAACATTATAGAATCATTTTCAATCATGCATATGAAAAAGGAGCGTTTGCACATGTCGAAAATATTTTTATGCTTCAAAAATGTTAAATATTTAAGTTAAAAATACACTACCGTATCATTTGGCTATTCCCTACTAATCCTCACTAGTTGATAAGGATAATTGCCACTGCTTTACTAGCGGAGAGGGACATGCCATGAAAAAGAAATGTGTGTGTATTTATAAATATATTTACATTTATTATTAAGATGTGACATTTCAGGGTTTCCCTCTTTTCAACATACAAATCTGAAATACATTTGACTAAATTGTCTAAGTAAAACAAATGCATAAACCACCCAGGTGATCTCCCCCTGCTTGTGTCAAATGTTGGTGAGCTCTGACACTTGATAGGTTACAGGATCTAACCATAGATAACTTACCTTTGTCTCGGTTCCAGAGGTGTCTGCATGACTGCATCTCAGCTATACCTAAGTTCTTTGTCATTGTAAGCTATCATGTAAACACAGCCTTGTATTATTGTGTCTGAAGATTTGTGTGAAGTCCGGCGGCTTTTCTAGCCGCATTGAAAGACCACCTCTGAGCCTCATCTCTGTAATCTCACTGGGCTCATGTTCAGCCAATGTGCTAATACAGGTGTAGCGGCAACGGAACATACAATTTGTGATATCATGATCTGTCATGCCATTTGTAAAATTACACAGGGAGAGTCAGGAATATAGATATGGCAAGACTATCAGTGACCAATTATTATTCTCCAGTAAAGACTGAAAAAAGAGAGTGTAACAGAGGGAAATGGTATGAAACTGTGAGTGACAGATGATGTATTGGAAGCACCTTTGCTGGTTCTGTGTAGCACAGCAAGCTGCTTATGTGTAGCACATTCTTGTATGATGATAAAGAAATATTGTAATCTTTTTCTTCTTTAAAAGAGGGTTAAAGTTGACGGATGTCGGGTGTTAGAAAAAAACCCAGCACATTGGAGCCTATGGAAGTGCGCTCTATTGAGTGCAACTCTTCCATGCAATCGTGTTCGCATTGCGCTTGACCTCAAATACCACCGCACATTTGCGTGCCCTGGTATTACAAGTGGAGTGCAGTTTTGCGCTGGAAAGCTCTATAGGATGTCTTTAAAAAACTTTAAATATGTCTTCTTAAAAGTATTTTATATCACGTTAAAAAATCCCTTAAACTAAATGGATATAGGTACTATGTCAGTGTGCCCTGCTGATGTAGTACCTACATTCAACCTTCTCCCTTATGCTGCGGTCCCGACTGTCAGCTCTGACAGTCAAGACTGCAGATAGCGGCAGATGGCATCTGTCTTCATATGGTAAGGGAGAATTGATCATTCAGTCCCTGTCCGCATAGGCTTGTGGTGGTGCCGTGGGTCGTGTGTGAGGGAAGGAGGGTGTCGGGGGGGCGACCCCACCATCGTCGGAGGAAGGGGCAGAACTGCTACACAGCAGAAAATATTTTACAGGTAGGGAGGTATCTGCTACATGGTAGAAGGGGGATTTTTAAAGGGGAGAGGAGGCCTTGCAGCATGATCGCTTGGACTGGGGGAGATGGGGAGGGCGAGGGGGGTCACTACACTACAGACACTTTTTCTTTTACTAATAAAATAAATAAATAAATAAAGGAAATTGTGTAAACTGGTTACTGGCAGGCAGCTGACAGTAACCAGTTTACACAATTTCTAAGGTGGTAGGGTAATACCTAGAGTATCTTACTATTCCCCTTAGCAGCCAAAAAATTAACCCCTTCACTGATTTCAGAAGTGTGGTGCTCAGCTGCAATTAGCAGCCTTCTAATTATCAAAAAGTCATGTATGTCTGCTAACTCTGAACAAAGGGAAACCCAGAGAAGCATTTACAACCATTTGTCTTTTGACTGCAGTAGTTGTGTGTAAATAATTTCAGTGAGAAACCCAAAGTTTATGAAAAAGTTTTTTTTTTTTTTAATATGATCGGTGAAACGGTGGCATGACAAATATCGAAATGGTCCTAGATCAATACCTTTGGGTTGTCTACTAAAAAAATGTTTAGTAAATAAAAAAAACAACAAGGCTTTATTTCTGTTTGAATAAAGTGATAGCAAACATGCTAAAAATTCTCATGTATCTTGGGCAAGTGTTTCTCTAAAATTCACAGTTCTGAAGGGGTTGATGTGAATTTCTAATTTCTATGCCCCTCTAAATTAAAGCATGTCTGTGAAATGCAACGCTGCACTGCGCTGTGCCCTATCTGCAACACAAAATGCTGATAAAAGGATAGATAGTAAGATAGATAGATATACATACAATACGTATGTATATAATCCTGGAAGAGGGCTGCACTCTCAAAGTGGATTGGATACATATTTTATGTCCCTGGCAACACTTTCAGAGTAAACTGGGTGCCCATCTAATTATTACAGGTAGCTATCCCCAGAGCAAACTGTAAAGTCTCAGAGTACTTGTTAGCTGATTAAGTGTGTGTGCATATATATATGTATGTGTTTATGTGTGTGTATTTGTATATATATAATGAGTGTGTGTGCATATATATCTGTGTTTATATGTGTGTGTATATATATTTATATATATATATATATGATATGTGTGTGTGAAATTCAAACTTTTAATTAATATTTTCTTCTTAAACGGGAAGAGTCCACAGCTGCATTCATTACTTTTGGGAATACAGAACCTGGCCACCAGGAGGAGGCAAAGACACCCCAGCCAAAGGCTTAAATACCTCCCCCGCTTCCCTCATCCCCCAGTCATTCTTTGCCTTTCGTCACAGGAGGTTGGCAGAGAAGTGTCAGACGTCCGAGAGTCTCTCATGGAGGGTAGTACTCTTCGCAATGGGACTGGAGTTTTAAGTAATCCTATCAGCTTCTCAGTGAGAGCATGGATGAAAGTCCGGAGATGCAGGGAGAGTTTTCCTGCGAACCCATTCCGACTCATAATGACAGCTCCTTGGTAATTGGCGTTGGCGAGTTTCGCTGCCTACCTTTATTCACTCAAGTCCATGTCAGAATTGAGGCTACTATCTGTCACACTTGAAGGGCCATGTTCCTGTTCCACGGTGCAGATTCTGGTAAGATAGTTTCATTTTATTTCTACATGTGAATGTAATGTAATAACGAAAGAAGATAGACTCCCAGTGGGACTCCTTTTATCTTAATAAGGAATCATGGGTTAATATCTCCTGAGGGGGTTATTGGACAGGGGGGACTTTAATCATGTTTGTTATGTGGTTCTATCTGCTAATGTGTAGCAATACCTATGCTCTCTGCCTTTCAGAACATAATAGCCTTTTCTCGGTGACGCAATCTCTCGAGATTGCGCGCCCTTTTTGGTGACTGGCACAGTGCACCTCGTGACAGGTGCGGTTACGTTGTTTCTCACTTCCGTATGCTGACTGTGTACGACAGAGAGAGTCTGGCTTGTGAGTTGTCTGGTTCACAGGAGGTGGTTAGTGCTCCAGCCATTAGGGATGTAAAAAGGGTGCCAGTTAGTTTTTGTCATTTTGGTAATCCTAAAATTATGGAGTATTCTGATATGTTAGACATGGATGTCTCCGATACGGAGAATGCATCTTGTAATGAATATGAAATGGCCTGGGTAATCAATGCCCATCAGTTATGTTCTGATTGCCGTTGTAGAGTGCGCTCTTCTCCCGAATCAGGGAGATTAGAGTGCGTTGAGCCATCCGCCTCAGAGGTTTCCATGAGGCGCATGCCCCAGACCCTTTTTCATCTACGCAAGCAGGTGTCCCTATGGCCTTTGCTCCTTCTCCAGAGGGTGGCTTGTTTCCTCCAGAGGTTACGGCACGGTTCCGCATGACCATTTTTATGGCGTTGACTCATTTATATCTCCCAAGTAAAATATTTCTAAGATACTGTCCGTGTTCTGCTAACCATGGCCGTCGGGCGTGCAATCGCCTGATTCAGTACGGCCTTCTGGGGAAGCGCTGGCCTCTGAGACTTCAGGGGCCCCAACCTCGGGGCAGGGTCCTTTGTTGATCCAGCAAGGGATTTGCCTTCCGTTATAGGCTGGCACGTCTTCATTTTCTTTTAAGACATGTTTTGGCAATGTTGGAGGATCCCAGTCCGAGTGGGCCGAGGGATCCGAGGCCTTAGATGCTGGATGGCAAATTGGGATGACGTTTGGGGATGAAGCCAATCTCCTTAACGTCTCCGTTTTTATTTTTTCTTTATGTTTCCGTTCCAGTTCTGAGCTTGGGTGAATTGGGCTGCTGGTCCCGTTGGCGTTCTCATTCACTTTGGGCGTTCACCCGATGGGTGCTGCCTTCATTTTATTTTCAATCCGGATGGATGTGTTTAATTTGTTTTTTTCTTAAGCTCATGTCTCATTTTTGAGAGCGTTCTTCTCTGGAACCGATACTTGGCATTTTGTGGTCGCGTGGGCACTTCTTTGCAAGTTGCGCACTTTTGAATAATAGAATTATGTTTTCTAGTTCATTTATCGATCCTTTTGGTCAAATGTTCTTGGACCATGGGCAGTTCTGGAGTGTCCTTATACCAGGCAGGCTGGTCAGACGCTTTTCGACTGTTACCTGGGTTCATGTCACTCTTGTGGTGCTTATTTAATCCTGTCGGATTCTGAATGTCACTTGGCCTATTGCTATGAACTCCGGGCTTGGATCCTATCAAAGTGTAAGGCCTGCTGTTTAAATAAAACCCCTCTGACTGTAAGGTTGTAAGTACCGATCTATGGTCGGCTGTTTCGGGCTACTTGCCTGGGATACGGTTCTGTTTTTTGCAGACATCATCATGGTTCTTCCCTGGGGACTCAGAACCGTAATTCCATTCCTTTGGAGTTGGGAGATGTGAGTGACCCATGTGGTCTGGTGTATGGAGTGGCAAACTATTTGCAGCTTCACTCGAAGTTCTTTCGGATGCTGACTCTTTAGCCTATTAAACATTTTCTTATGGTGGTCTCCTTCCTTCCCGCCTTGGGTGGATCATCTGGTTTGGAAGTGCGGGCATGTCCTCCTTCCTCTGCTCAAAGTTTCGTTACTCTAAGAGGTGGTGTGCAGGGGTTCCCTGTCTTCTGTGTGGAACTGCGAGGCCCAAGCTTTTACCCTGTTATAGAGGTTTCTTTTTGGAAGATCGATCCTACAAGGATCTCTGACTGTTGACTCTTCCATATTTTACCCTTGGTCTAACCACGGTCTCGACGTGTTTCTGCGTCCTTGTGTCCTTGTGCAACTCTAGCCTTGGGGCTTATCAGTGAAGAGTCGAGGTCGGTTACAGACGGTCGCCCTTCTGGGGTCAGATAGTTGACCATTTATCCTCGATGTTCTGTTAGGGCTTCGTGGAGGGTGCCTTACGTCTACCTCTTTGGGATGGCAAGCAAGGTCTAGGGTTCTCATTCATCTTCGGGTATTGGTGCTGCCTTGCTAGTGTGTGTAACACGTGTTAACGCTTGTCTACAAGATTTCCTTGCGATCCAAGTGCACTGAGTGCCGAATTCTTAAACTGTTCAGGAGCTCTTTCAGACTCTTGGGTTTGAGGCTGTTGCTAGATCGCCAAGTCTACAGACTTTAGATGGTGTGCTCCTAATCATAAGAGGCAGCTTAGGGTTCCTCTGGAAGTTAGATCTTTTTGATCGATTCTGTTTTTCGAGCTCCCTGGCCTAGGTCCATGTCTCTCCCTAGATGGGTGTGGACGGTTCGGTCTTAGGCTCTAGGTCTTTCTGACGGGTCCCTACTGGTCTGCTGACGCATTTGATGTTCCTGTAGACTCCAGGTGTTTTTCAACTGGGTTGGCGATATGGCCGAGGGCTCTCGCCTCTATGGTAGGGTGGTTTTACCCATTCTCTTCTAGAGCGGGGGTTGGGTTCTCCTGCTTCGGAGTTACCTTAGTATCTAATTGTGTCCCACGATGGCTTAGGGGTAAACTTTGTTTCCTGAAAGCTGAAGGTCAAGAGTTCAAATTTAGCTATGGCTATGTACTCTTCATAATGCAAGTCCTACACATATCATTGTCTAAAGCAGTTTTATAGGGTGACCTGTGGGTCCTTGTTTTTCCTGCCTTGTAACGGTCTTTCCCTTCTTACGTTTTCATAATCCTGGAAAGGAAGATGCAATGTAGTGTCTGGCACCGTTCCTGCCGCGGGAGGCTGAGGGTTTGAACCCTGATGGGACTCGTGCTAAATGTTGGATTCTGATATATGTGGGTTGGTCTGAGGGCCCTCTTTCCTGGAGAAGTGCTCATTTTTTGGGGAAGACAGCAGTGTAGGGGGTCTCATACCCGTGCACAATGCCTATCCTGAATCGCGGTAGCATGCCGTTTGTAGTAGTGGTCAGAGGTCTACTTGGGGGCTTTGCTCCTCGTTGACCCTTCCTTTCTCTTCTATATTTATTGGGTCCTTGTGTTTCTAGGGAGTTCGTCTCCCTGGGTGCTACTATCGTAAGACAACCTTGGGTGGTTCTATGTTGTTGAGCCATGTGGAATGATCCTTTGGATTTTTCCTGGCAATCTGTTCTCCTTTTTGGGGGCAGATAGCGGTCCTTGGCTTATGGCTGGGTACCTTCATGGGAGTCGTGACCAGTGTTCCCTCTAAGGACAGTTTTGTGTGCAGCCCAGCAGTGAAACAGTTAAGAAGAGAACCATACCTTGCCATCTGCATTGTGCAGTGTTTGCTAATTGCAGGGTGTGGTTAGCTAATTAACTGTTTCACTGCTGGGCCGCACACAAAACTGGCCTTAGAGGGAACACTGGTCGTGACCCGCGGGGCTGACTCCTCGGAGGCTGTTTGGTCTCGACAGACTCTGGGACTGAGTGGTCTCTAGTTCGCTTTGCTGGCGGTGTAACTACTGTGCAGTTACCTGGGCTTCTGGTTTTCACCCGTGTCGTCTATATTTTTATAGGGTGTCGGGTAATTTCAGGCTGTGGTGCCTTTTCGAAGGGGCCGCATTTTTGTACCCACCCGTTGTTTGCTTTCAGTGTCCTCTAGCTTGGGTATTGTTTTCCCAAAAGTAATGAATGCAGCTGTGGACTCTTCCCGTTTAAGAAGAAAAACATAAATTATGCTTACCTGATAATTCTCTTTTCTTCTGATGGGAGTCCACAGTTCCCGCCCGTGTTTTTATCTATGAGGCGGCTGTAATTTTTTGTTCTTCTGGAACATTTTTTCACCCTGATATTTCACCTACTGTTCCTTGTTCCCTTGGCAGAATGACTGGGGGATGAGGGAAGTGGGGGAGGTATTTAAGCCTTTGGCTGGGGTGTCTTTGCCTCCTCCTGGTGGCCAGGTTCTGTATTCCCAAAAGTAATGAATGCAGCTGTGGACTCTTCCCGTCAGAAGAAAAGAAAATGATCAAGTAAGCATAATTTGTTTTTTCAAAAAATAAAATGATCAAAAATGACTTTTTCCCTGCCTGTCTGTGTCTTTGATTTTGTTTTTGTGTTCTAAAATGCAAATAATAGTTTATATTTATTTAAAACAACAGATATTACCTTTCTGATAACAGTACTGTACTGATGCATGTTTGTGCACAGCTCATCCATAGAGTCAGATTGCTCAATGGTATCAAAGAAATGTAAAGAGAGAGAATATCAATAGAGGTAGAAAACCCTTTATCTAAACTGCTTGGGACCGGAAAATGTTTTCAGAATAGTCTGAATTTTGGAATATTTGCATCTGTAAAATAGAGCAATTTGTAGAGGGGATGGGACAAAGTGCAAACAACAATATCTTATGTCATTTAGGCAATATTTACTTGTCATAATGCAGCTTATACAATATATAAAGGTAGTTTTATATCATACTTTTGTATACATAGATCAGAAAGATAATGCAGTACTGTAATCAGATAGGCAATTTCTGTTGTTTTAAATAAATATAGACTATTATTTGCATTTTAGAACACACAAAAAAAAAAACAGACACAGGCAGAGAAGATTGTGACTTACAGACAGGGAAAAAAAGTAATTTTTGATCTTTTTTTTTAATCTTCTCTTTATGAGTCCTTAAAGGGACAGTAAACCTCAAAAATAATGTTATATAATTCTGCACATAGTGCAGAATTATATAACATTATATTAGCCTTATCTTTCTAAAACCTAATATTCCCGCGGTCGGGCCGGGCTGTGACTAGACAGCTGGCCCGATGCGCTGTGTTATAAAAACAAACCCGCTCAGAAAAACAGTCATTTTTTAAAAAAAATCAAAGGGAATATTAGGTTTTATAAAGATAAGGCTAATATAATGTGCAGAATTATATAACATTATTTTTGAGGTTTACTGACACTTTAAGGCTGTTCTGCTAGCGCTATACTTGTGCAAGTCACATGACGTGCTCCTAGTGCTGGCCTCTGAGTGGTGTTGTAACTTGCAGTCTCTTTTATCTACAGCAAAACGGGTCAACGAAATCATCATGGGGACCGAGCAACTGATGGAGATCTGAGATTACTGGAGTAGATGCTTGCACACCGTGTGTCCCCAGACGCTGCCTGTCCTATTTATATATGAATAAAGGCCTATGTGGCAGTAAAAGGAATTAAACAAAGGTGTTGCTGGGGGGGCATAAATGAAATCAAACTATTTTTATTTATTGTATTTCAATATACATCCATTGTACCCTTAGGGAAGTAACTGATTACTAGTTATTACTTTGTGTGTGACTGCAGAGAGTATAACTGTGCAATAAAATGGTATATAACTGATCTCAGTTTATGAGATTAGTGACAGTTTGATGGGACGTGTAAGGGACAGTATACACCAATCTTCCAATAACTGCATGTAATAGACACTACTATAAAGAAGAATATGCAAAGATACTAATCTAAAAATCCAGCAGAAACAGGAGATGCAGTAATCTGTAAACGTACGTATACATCTGACACTTGGGGGCTTGGTCAGGAGTCTGAAAATCAGCACAATGTTATTAAAAAATAAGCAAAACTGTACATTGTTACATAAACTACGAAACATTTATGCAAAGAAAAATCTAGTGTACAGTGTCCCTTTAAAGAAACTTTCATGGTTTAGATAAATCGTGTAATATAAGAGAAATATAACATAAATACTTCTGTGATTAGATTTACATATTTCCCTTTAAATCCTTAACTCATTTACATGAAACTTTACTTCTATTATCAATTTTACTTCAATTTCCTGGTATCCTTTGTTGAAGGAACAGCAATGCACTACCGGGGGCTATGTAAACGCATCAGTAAGCCAATAATGCGTGTTTTTCAATAAAGGATGCCAAGAGAACTAAGCAAATTAGATAACAGAAGTAAATTTAAAAAAAAAATCCTTTATTTTAAATTGAACCAACAAAAAAATGTTTAAAAGCATGTTAAAATCCTATAAGCATCAGGTAAATGTTAATTTTTCATATTGGAATGGACATGCTACTCATTTTTTTTCTGTTACTGCTGCTATATAGTGCTCCAGACACATGCATGTTCCTGAGTTTACATCCCTGCTGCTTTTTAACAAAATGATACAAAAGAACGAAGAAAATTTAGTAACAGAAGTAAATTAGAAAGCTGTTTAAAATTGCATGCGCTATCTGAATCATGAAACAAAAATTGTGGGATTCCTGTCCCTTTAAGTGAAACTAAACAAAATTGCATGTTTGTGTAAAACTAAGTCCTTGTACTCTTCTCATTGGCTGATATGGACAGTTCCCATAGAAAAATCTGTTTTATTCACAAGAAGATCAACTAAAGAAAGAAAAAAAAATCCAAAGAAGCATTTTCTTTTAGAGAGAACAGAGTATTTGGGTATCATGTATTTGTGCAGAATCCATTCCTGGCTGATAGTTTTTTAGGATTTGATCTTGTTTTTTTGATAAACACACAACGCATAGAATATAAACTTGTATTCAATACTTCTCGGCCTGTAGATTTGTATAATAACCAAATGCACACTAAAAAGACAATGGTAAGCACTTAGTCTAAATTTCAGATGAGTAGTATGTCTATTTCCACTCCTGTATCATGTGACAACCATCAGCCAATCACAAATGCATATACGTATATTCTGTGAATTCTTGCACATGCTCAGTAGGAGCTGGTGACTCAAAAAGTGTAAATATAAAAAGACTGTGCACAGTTGGTTAATGGAAGTAAATTGGAAAGTTGTTTAACATTGCTGCTCTATCTGAATCATGAAAGTTTAATTTTGACTTGAGTGCCCCTTTAAGCAAGAATATGTTTTATAGATTTGCTGCCATTATATTAAAGACAAAAATATTAATGATCTTGCCCTGATTCCACTGATGCATTCTGCAAGAATTCTACATTTCTTAAAGGGGCGTGAACATCAACATCAAACTTCCATGATTTGCATAGAGCATGAAATAAAAAAATAAAAGTTTTATTTCCTTTGGTTATCAAATCTACCTCTATCTCTCAGTCTTCTCTGCTGAAACACAGTTCCTTTCCATATGAGCATATTCAGGTAGGCATATTGCTGCCATATAATCTTTAGACACATGCATGCTCTTGGGCAAGGGCACCTTTAGCATTTGCGGGGCCCTGGGTAGGTCAAATTTGCGGGACCCCACAGCCCAGCGCTATTTTTCGCCTTCCCCTGTATGCCCTGCACCCTGTATGGCCCACCCCTGTTACCTATATATAAGAATAACAGTATATATATAAACACTTCTTCACAAACAAAATACAGGATATACATTGCACCTTCTCATACTCTCACCCCTGAAAGTGTGGGGCCCTGGGCGGGTGCCCATCTTGGTCCTACTTCAGTATACTTTCATGAAAAGGAGAAACAATGGGGCCGATTTATCTCCCGGCTCGCCAGAAACAGAAGACCGCTGCGCCATAACTTGTGCGCCTGCTCTAAGGCCGCAGACAGAAATCAACCCGATCGAATATGATCGGGTTGATTAACACCTCCTGCTAGGGGGCGGCATTGCGCCAGCAGTTCACAAGAACTGCTGGTGCAATGATAAATGCAGAGAGCGTATGCTCGTATCATGTCCACTCGCACATTAATAAATATACCCCAATTTCTCAAATCTTAAGAAAACGTGCAGTTTGAAGTAACAGATGAGACAGGTAATTTTGAACGTATCTTTTACTTTTCCTCTCGCTGCATTATTGTTTTGGTTAAACGGAAGCTCTGTTCTCTTGTTTGCCTGTCACCTCTCTCACACCCTCTCTCATCTCTATCACTCAGGCCCCCTCCTCTGTCTCTCGCTATCTGCCTCCTCCCCCACTTCCTCCAAGGGATGACACAATGTAATCAGTGCTTTCTGTTAGGTTTAAATGGTTAATTGTGTTTGAGGAAGAAAAGGTGGGGGGGGGGGGAGACCACCCAACGAGTTACAAATTGGGAGGGTGCAGGGAACAGGAGGGGAAAAAAGACAGGACAGAGGGCAACCTAATTGTTCATTTATTGTGTGTGTGTTTTATTTCCTATGTTTGTATATTGATCTCCTATGACATGCACCTTTAGAAATCCGCCAAGGTGCAAATGCACTTATTTATCTTCATTATTGCAATAACACATCTGGGATCCCCTCTGGCAAGGAAGCAGTGAGTTGTGTTAATATTTGTCAGTGTTTTTAAGTAAGGTAGAGTAATACAGTGAGTGTGGGTGGTCTGTGCCAGATTAAAACTATGGGATGAGCGTCCTGTGGCAGTTTATTTGTTCATTGTCGCTGAGAAGTGGAGAGGAATCGGTCAAATGATAAAACATGGAGCTTGACTGCTGATCAGAACCCCTCAACTAATCTAGTCTGTCCATGATTCTTGCTGTGTGTTATAAGATGTGTTCTGATCAATCCAGATTATATATAAATCACACAAGTATATTAATACAGGGATCCCTAGACTTGTAGGATGGTAGTTATGTCACTATGATCTACTTGTACATAGGCTGTATTCTAAAGCAGGACTTTAACTATGTGTGTGACCACTGACCACCGCTGCTGATTATGTTATCACTAGTTTCTGCTATGAACCAGCAGTTCTCTGTGGCTCCCAAGCTGTACTGTATCAGTGTTTAACCCCTTTTTTGGGTTGCAGGGTCGCTAGTGCTAAAATCGCATTCTCTTTCAAATCAGAACATGACATTTTCTCACTATAATGTTCCTTTTATAGATTTAAAAGGATACAATAAGGAAGCTTACCTAGTAAAGTACACTTAAAGTATTCACTAGAATTCCACAAATTACTGAAAAAAATTCTACATTTCATATTTAATAAGGCAGCAAAGGTCCAGAATTGGCCTGAGTCTATGTCCCCCCCCCCCCCCTTACTGGAGACCATGGACAAATTTAGTTTTACTGTCTCTATTTACATTTCTAGGGCAAGAGGGTCTCCAGCACTGTACACATTACTCAATGGGAGGTCTTGCTGGTGGTCTATGAACTGACATGACCACCCTGATCTGCTGTTACAATCTTGTTATCCTCATTGCTTGCCTACCTATAAATCATCTGAAATAATAATTATACCTGGCTGTTGCTTACAGTATGAAATGTGTATGTGGTTCCTGGCTCACTAGCTTTCCGTCCATCTGATGGTCACACCCTTGTTTTTCCATCTTAGAGATTTCTTGACTGTGCAGCTGTGTGAAGTGTGAGCATGATAATTCACTTGTTGATTTAGTTCTAATTACAGCTACCTGCAAAAAACTGCTCTGATGTCTGAAAGAAAAAGGGTAGAACTACTGACCAGCGAAAAAGGCAAACAGAAGTTCCTGAAAATGTATTTAGTAAAATCATTCTCTAGATTAAATGATTATATACATGTTTTGTAAAAGGGACATTTAACTCAACAAATGCATTATATACATTATGAATAAAAGTTTGTATTTTTTATGTAAAAGGGAGCACATAACTGTGATAGAAACTTCTTGACTTATAAGCAAGTGATATGCTGGAAAAGCATAAGGACAAAAATGTTTATATTTTAGGACAGAGACCTATTTAAAACAATAAAAATAATGCATATTAAAATGCCTCCTCTTGAAAGCAGCAGATAAACAAACAATTTAAAGAGACAGTAAACACCTTAATAATTTTGTGTAATTTAGCTCTGAAAAGTATGGATTTTCTAATTCTCAGAACTTAAAAAATATCCTGCTCAATTGTCAAGGCTAACCATGCTACATATAATTCCCTAAACTGATTTAACTGGTAACAGCAATTTTTTTTATAGCATCATGACCATGACTGGCCTTGTCTCCAGACTCAAGCCCAGATTGGCTCCTCCAAATAAGGTAAATAGTGGGTAGAGTTTAACTGTTGAAAAACAATTGCAACAAGCTCACTATTATATAGTAATTACAAAGTATATATTGTCCCTTTAAAGAGACAGTCTAGTCAAAATTAAACTTTCATGATTCAGATAGGACATGCAATTCTAAACAACTTTCCAATTTACTTTTATCATCAGATTTGCTCAGTTTTCTTGGTATTCTTTGTTGAAAGCTATGTAGGCTCATATGCTAATTTCTAAGCCCTTGAAGGCCGCCTCTTATCTCAGTGCATTTTGACAGATTTTTACTGCTGGGCAGCTCTATTTCATGTGTGCTGTATAGATAACATTGAGCTCACTCCCATGGAGTCAGCACTGATTAGCTATAATGCAAGCCTGTCAAAAGAACTGAAATAAGTGGTCAGTCTGCAGAGGCTTAGATACAATGTAATCACAGAGGTAAAATAGTATATTAATATAACCGTATTGGTTATGCAAAACTGGGGAATGGGTAATAAAGGGATTATTTATCTTTTTAAACAAT
Source organism: Bombina bombina (assembly GCF_027579735.1). Lineage (NCBI taxonomy): Eukaryota > Metazoa > Chordata > Amphibia > Anura > Bombinatoridae > Bombina > Bombina bombina. Next base: position 180,294,287 of record NC_069508.1, on the reverse strand, counting down.
GAAAATTCTGGAGTAGACTGTCCCTTTAAGACAAAGGAGGTTTTTGCCAGCACTTCTCCAATACCTTCCTCTGTGTAAGGTTCAGGAAAAGCTTCATTTGGCTAATTTCTGTCATCTATGAGATGTGTGTGTGTAGGTCTGTGTAAGCCTGTGCTACTTGTACAAATAATGCCAATTATATTGCATAGTATTGCACATTTGATGAATACAGAAGTCATGGGCAGAGTGGGCCTTTGCTGTATTGGTCTTAGATTCCTCAAGCCTCCTTCACATTGGCTGCCTTCAGTCCCGATCCAAGCTGATGTTAATTCACCATCCAACCTGAGAATAAATGCTCACTAGAACTGCATAACATCTAAAAAGCCCAAGGCAACAGAAAAAAGTTCATCATGTATTTGTTACCATTAAAACAAATCCATAGTGTGCATCAATTTCTTGACACATTTGTTGTGAAATAAATAAAAAAAAGGTAGGAGCACTCCCTTATTCAGGCTTCATATCTTTATTAATTCCAAAAAACATTCAAAGAAGGTACTATTCCACAACAGCCCTTAATCATGCATCAACAACATGATTAAGGGCCATTGGCCGAAATGTGTTTTCTGTGAACATTTTTGAACCTAATAAAGATATTGAGATTGAATAAGGGAGTGCTGCTACCTTTTTGATGTATTACAGTTGCTTTTTGGTGGTTGTGCAGAAGGCACACAGGTGCTGGACTTGTTTTGCACATTTCTCGAGAATGCACATACTGGAGTGCAAAACGCACCATAAAATGTATCTATGTCTAATGAGGGGTCTTATGCGTGCAATGAATATAATACTTGTTTTACATTATTAACTTTATCTTTTGCTTTGGCCTTTTTCCACCTTGGATCTCCCACAATTGTAGTGACCACTTATCCATCACTTTGGATGAATTGTGCCTTTAAAGGGACAATTAAGTCAAAAATATATTTTAACGATTCAGATACAGCATGCAGTTATTTTGGCAGTGATTGTCTGGAAGGGGGAGCAAAAATATGTTTTAACAATAATGACCAACAGAAAAAAGAGATGGGTGGGGCCACAGTGTTATAATGTATGGGTTAGGACAGTCCCTGGTTAAATTTCAGCATCAGGACATTTGCCTTGGATAGGAAACTGCTGGAGGAACAGATTGAATAAGAGATCTGCTGTTTCAGTATTTTAATACCATTGTACTTGGTAATGTTTTTTTATGAACAATCTCTAGAACAACTTTCTAATTTACTTCTATTATCAATGTGTCTTTGTTCTCCTGGTATCTTTTGTTGAAAAGCAGGGACATAAGCTTAGGAGCCGGCCCATTTCTGGAGCACTATATGGCAGCAGTTTTGCTAGAATGTTATCCATTTGCAAGAGCACTGGGTGGCAGCACTAGTTCCTGCCATGTAGAGCACCAGATGCCTACCTAGGTATCTGTTCAACAATTAATATAACAGGAATAAAGCAAATTTGATAATAGAAGTAAATTGGAAACTTTTTATAAATATGTTCTGTCTGAATCACAAAATAATTTCTTGGGGTTTCATATCCCTTTAAAATAGCAACTTATTATAGGAAGACCCAGAATCGTGAAAAGGACAGAGTTTTGGTTTCAAATTAACTTTTTTTTTCTAATTGCGTATCTCCCCCCCCCATCTATATAGGGGTTCTGCATGTTGCTTTGATACTGATTTGCTGCTTTTTTATTTAACATCATAATATCTGTGTTTACTTGTTTATTAATTATTAGAAGGCATGTGTTGCAGCCACCTTAGAATCGGTTATCTTTAGTTTACATATCAGTTACTTTTAGTGTTGTTGTACCGTGTGTCTATTTCAATACTCATGAAAACGTAAATGACAATAAATAATCACTGCTGCCTGCGAGGGCGCGCAGATGCTGTTACATATAATGTGTATTTAGGATGTGGTTCTACCTATGAGCGGAGCTTGCAAGGGGTGGGCGCTAGCTGGTAAGAAGATTATATCTGTTCCTTGTTAGCAAACATTGCCCGGATTATTTTGTAACTTTTTAAAGAAAATTCCCCTACTGGCACATTTCTCTGCTGGAACTAATAAAAGATTGTCGGCAGCCCAAATAGACTGTCTTGCCACCTGCTTCCCCCTCCGCTCTCCCTCCTCTCTATTCTTCTATTAAAAAAAAAAATGCATTAACAAAAGACCTAAAAAAAAAAATCTTAAAGGGCCATTCATCAGAGTGACAAAGGAAGGACGTAATACATTATTAGAACTAATCCTGGGTGGCACGACTTTGTCGTTTAACCCTTTTTTGCCGATGGGATGTGCAACCAGCTCTATAAACTCTCATAATTGATCCCTGACTGCTTTTGTATACACAATTGTTGTCATAAGCACTATATATTCATTAGCGCTCACTGAGCAGTGATAATATCAGCAGGATGCAGAGCAGATTATTAATATATTGGCACATACACACGTTTGAAAGGGACATTCCATTAAAAAAAATTAAATGGATGGATTTCAGTTTTGAGAAGAAGCATTTTTTGCAATATAAATGTATTAGCAAAAACGCTTCTAGTAAAAGCTATAGCTGTTTCAAAAGTGTATTTAAGTATGCACAGTGCACCAGCATTTCAAACACAGCACTTGTTCAAAGAGCCTAAGGCGCTTGTACCATCTGGTAATGACTCAATTTGTTAATTGCTGATATGATACAAGCCCCACTGGTGCTCTGAGCAGCTGCATTATATAAAATGCTGCTGCACTGAGAATATCTAGCTATGCTGCGCGTGCAGAGAAAACAGTGATATATTTTACTAGAAGCATTTTTTCCAATACATGTGTATTGAAAATATGTTTCTATTCTAAGATGTGATTCACCTATGTGCATTTAAAGGGATATGAAACCCAATTTTATTATTTCGCGATTCAGATAGAACATGCAATTTTGGCACTCTGAAGTCCAGTTGAGCATCATGGGAAATGTAGTTCTGAAACATCTGGAGGGCCAAGGTTCCCCATCCCTGCTTTAAAGGAACACTCAACATTATGTAATCACAAGATTTTTCTGCAGTCTTCCAATATTTGTGAATGAATTAACATCTTGTTTGCTGCACTTGCCTTATTTGGAGAAGCCACTCTGTAATCGTTTCTGGACTTAACACAGCTAGCCACTGTTTGTTAGCAAAATCTCCGCTATTTTGTAATTCCTTATCATATCAACCCTGCTGAGGCAAATTAGGAAGATATATGTAGCATGGTTATGCAAGTGAAATCGGGCATGTGCACTTCCAATCCTCAGAATGGGGGGGGGGAACAACTTTTAGACTTAAATTACATGAAAAGGGGAAAAATAAATAACGTATATTGCAAAGGTTTTGTTTTTACTGCAAATACATTATACATTTTATAATCTCAGTGTTTAAGGTCACTTAAAGAACACAACATTTTCATGATTCTCAGAGTTTAGTCCTTGTAGCTGCTAAATTTAGCACAGTTGGCTAGAAAAATAAATTATGTTAGGAATAATGACATTTTAATGCTACTTAAGAGTTGCTGCCATATTTCTCACTTTCTATGTGTATTTTGAAGTCTGGCATGTGACATACATTGTGCACCACCTGCCACACTCTCCCGATGTTCAGTACATTTGTCACTTGCCTTGTGGTGACATCACATGACACTGGGTGGGGTGGCATTTGTTAAAAGAGAATTTGCAAAAAAAACAGTATTTAAACGGGCACAAAAGTGGAAATTAAAATTTGAAGCAATGACTTTAAAGGGACAGTCAAGTCCAAAATGTTTCAAATAGGGCATGCAATTTTAAACAACTTTCCAATTTACTTTTATCACCAATTTTGCTTTGTTCTCTTGGTATTCTTAGTTGAAAGCTAAACCTAGAAAGGCTCATATGATAATTTCTAAGCCATTGAAGGCCACCTCTAATCACATGCTTTTGTATTTGCTTTTCACAACAGGGGAGAGCTAGTTCAGGTAAACCATATAGATAACATTGTGAGCACACCCGTGGGTTGTGGCAGACACTGCACTAATTGGCTACAATGCAAATCAATAGATAATAAATAAAATGTCATGTGATCAGGGGGCGGTCAGAAGATGCTTAGATACAAGGTAATCACAGAGGTAAAAAGTATATTAATATAACAGTGCTCGTTATGCTAAATTGTAGAATGGGTAATAAAGGGATTAGCTATCTCTTTAAACAACTAAATTCTGGTGTTGACTGTCTCATTAAAGAACGATTTACATTTTGTGTCCATTTATTTGCTAGAAAAAAATAATATACAAATCAGACAATTTGATCACAGCAAAGATTATCCACTATGCAAAGTAGGCAGTGGCCTGGAGTGCTTCGTGGCAGGCATGCGGCACCTGTTTTCCAGCACATCTAAGTGAATTGTTTTTTAATGATTTACATAAAGTGCACAACGTAAAGAAAAAATAAAACTTTCAAATTTACTTTTGTCATCACATTTACATCTTTCTTTTGGTATCAAGCTCCTTTCAATGAAAGCATACTGAGGTAGTCTTAAGAGTGTGCACGTGTCTTGTGTTCTATACGTATAATGCTGTTATTCAGTCTCCTCTTACAGTTGCATCAGGGATAAAAAATGCTGATTAACACGTCCCTTTAAAATGGTTGAATTGCACTGTTTGATGTCCCTGAGCAATACATTAGGGAAGTCTAGGGCACGAGCCATAACCCTGTGTGTAATGTGCTCTATTGTATGTAGTAAGCTCTAGTCCTGATTTGCTTTAGAAACAAAACAGAAAAGCCAAGAAAATTTCTATTCCCAGAATCGATTAAACATTCTAGCAGGATCCTGAGATAAGCCAATCAGAAGCCAGATGTAAATTAAATGGTAACACTTCTCAGAACATTTTGTTTGCGCTGTTCCAATTACATATTTATATATGAGGGGGCAGTTATTGCACTGTACTAATGACATATATATGAGGGGGCAGTTAGTGCACTGTACTAATTACATATTTATATATGAGGGGGCAGTTAGTGCACTGTACTAATTACATATTTATATATGAGGGGCAGTTAGTGCACTGTACTAATTACATATTTATATATGATGGGGCAGTTAGTGCACTGTACTAATGACATATTTATATATGAGGGGGCAGTTATTGCACTGTACTAATTACATATTTATATATGAGGGGGCAGTTAGTGCACTGTACTAATTACATATTTATATATGAGGGGGCAGTTAGTGCACTGTACTAATTACATATTTATATATGAGGGGCAGTTAGTGCACTGTACTAATTACATATTTATATATGATGGGGCAGTTAGTGCACTGTACTAATGACATATTTATATATGAGGGGGCAGTTAGTGCACTGTACTAATTACATATTTATATATGAGGGGGCAGTTAGTGCACTGTACTAATTACATATTTATATATGAGGGGGCAGTTAGTGCACTGTACTAATTACATATTTATATATGAGGGGGCAGTTAGTGCACTGTACTAATTACATATTTATATATGAGGGGGCAGTTAGTGCACTGTACTAATTACATATTTATATATGAGGGGCAGTTAGTGCACTGTACTAATTACATATTTATATATGAGGGGGCAGTTATTGCACTGTACTAATGACATATTTATATATGAGGGGGCAGTTAGTGCACTGTACTAATTACATATTTATATATGAGGGGGCAGTTAGTGCACTGTACTAATGACATATTTATATATGAGTGGGCAGTTAGTGCACTGTACTAATGACATATTTATATATGAGGGGGCAGTTAGTGCACTGTACTAATGACATATTTATATATGAGGGGGCAGTTAGTGCACTGTACTAATGACATATTTATATATGATGGGGCAGTTAGTGCACTGTACTAATGACATATTTATATATGAGGGGGCAGTTAGTGCACTGTACTAATGACATATTTATATATGAGGGGGCAGTTAGTGCACTGTACTAATGACATATTTATATATGAGGGGGCAGTTAGTGCACTGTACTAATGACATATTTATATATGAGGGGGCAGTTAGTGCACTGTACTAATGACATATTTATATATGATGGGGCAGTTAGTGCACTGTACTAATGACATATTTATATATGATGGGGCAGTTAGTGCACTGTACTAATTACATATTTATATATGAGGGGGCAGTTATTGCACTGTACTAATGACATATTTATATATGAGGGGGCAGTTAGTGCACTGTACTAATTACATATTTATATATGAGGGGGCAGTTATTGCACTGTACTAATTACATATTTATATATGAGGGGGCAGTTAGTGCACTGTACTAATTACATATTTATATATGAGGGGCAGTTAGTGCACTGTACTAATGACATATTTATATATGATGGGGCAGTTATTGCACTGTACTAATGACATATTTATATATGAGGGGGCAGTTATTGCACTGTACTAATGACATATTTATATATGAGGGGGCAGTTAGTGCACTGTACTAAAGACATATTTATATATGAGGGGGCAGTTAGTGCACTGTACTAATGACATATATATATATATATATGAGGGGGCAGTTAGTGCACTGTACTAATTACATATATATATATATGAGGGGCAGTTAGTGCACTGTACTAATTACATATTTATATATGATGGGGCAGTTATTGCACTGTACTAATTACATATTTATATATGATGGGGCAGTTAGTGCACTGTACTAATGACATATTTATATATGAGGGGGCAGTTAGTGCACTGTACTAATAACATATTTATATATGAGGGCCAGTTAGTGCACTGTACTAATTACATATTTATATATGAGGGGGCAGTTAGTGCACTGTACTAATTACATATTTATATATGAGGGGGCAGTTATTGCACTGTACTAATGACATATTTATATATGAGGGGGCAGTTAGTGCACTGTACTAATGACATATATATATATATATATATATATGAGGGGGCAGTTAGTGCACTGTACTAATTACATATTTATATATGATGGGGCAGTTATTGCACTGTACTAATTACATATTTATATATGATGGGGCAGTTAGTGCACTGTACTAATGACATATTTATATATGAGGGGGCAGTTAGTGCACTGTACTAATTACATATTTATATATGAGGGGCAGTTAGTGCACTGTACTAATGACATATTTATATATGAGGGGGCAGTTAGTGCACTGTACTAATTACATATATATATATGAGGGGGCAGTTAGTGCACTGTACTAATGACATATTTATATATGAGGGGGCAGTTAGTGCACTGTACTAATAACATATTTATATATGAGGGGGCAGTTATTGCACTGTACTAATTACATATTTATATATGAGGGGGCAGTTATTGCACTGTACTAATTACATATTTATATATGAGGGGGCAGTTATTGCACTGTACTAATGACATATTTATATATGAGGGGGCAGTTAGTGCACTGTACTAATGACATGTTTATATATGAGGGGGCAGTTAGTGCACTGTACTAATGACATATTTATATATGAGGGGGCAGTTAGTGCACTGTACTAATGACATATTTATATATGAGGGGGCAGTTAGTGCACTGTACTAATGACATATTTATATATGATGGGGCAGTTAGTGCACTGTACTAATGACATATTTATATATGAGGGGGCAGTTAGTGCACTGTACTAATGACATATTTATATATGAGGGGGCAGTTAGTGCACTGTACTAATGACATATTTATATATGAGGGGGCAGTTAGTGCACTGTACTAATGACATATTTATATATGAGGGGGCAGTTAGTGCACTGTACTAATGACATATTTATATATGATGGGGCAGTTAGTGCACTGTACTAATTACATATTTATATATGAGGGGGCAGTTAGTGCACTGTACTAATGACATATTTATATATGAGGGGGCAGTTAGTGCACTGTACTAATTACATATTTATATATGAGGGGGCAGTTATTGCACTGTACTAATTACATATTTATATATGAGGGGGCAGTTATTGCACTGTACTAATTACATATTTATATATGAGGGGGCAGTTAGTGCACTGTACTAATTACATATTTATATATGAGGGGCAGTTAGTGCACTGTACTAATGACATATTTATATATGATGGGGCAGTTATTGCACTGTACTAATTACATATTTATATATGAGGGGGCAGTTATTGCACTGTACTAATGACATATTTATATATGAGGGGGCAGTTAGTGCACTGTACTAATGACATATTTATATATGAGGGGGCAGTTAGTGCACTGTACTAATGACATATATATATATGAGGGGGCAGTTAGTGCACTGTACTAATTACATATATATATATATATATATATATATATATATATATATGAGGGGCAGTTAGTGCACTGTACTAATTACATATTTATATATGATGGGGCAGTTATTGCACTGTACTAATTACATATTTATATATGATGGGGCAGTTAGTGCACTGTACTAATGACATATTTATATATGAGGGGGCAGTTAGTGCACTGTACTAATTACATATTTATATATGAGGGGCAGTTAGTGCACTGTACTAATTACATATTTATATATGAGGGGGCAGTTAGTGCACTGTACTAATTACATATTTATATATGAGGGGGCAGTTATTGCACTGTACTAATGACATATTTATATATGAGGGGGCAGTTAGTGCACTGTACTAATGACATATATATATATATATGAGGGGGCAGTTAGTGCACTGTACTAATTACATATTTATATATGATGGGGCAGTTATTGCACTGTACTAATTACATATTTATATATGATGGGGCAGTTATTGCACTGTACTAATGACATATTTATATATGAGGGGACAGTTAGTGCACTGTACTAATGACATATATATATATATGAGGGGGCAGTTAGTGCACTGTACTAATTACATATTTATATATGATGGGGCAGTTATTGCACTGTACTAATTACATATTTATATATGATGGGGCAGTTAGTGCACTGTACTAATGACATATTTATATATGAGGGGGCAGTTAGTGCACTGTACTAATTACATATTTATATATGAGGGGCAGTTAGTGCACTGTACTAATCACATATTTATATATGAGGGGCAGTTAGTGCACTGTACTAATGACATATTTATATATGAGGGGCAGTTAGTGCACTGTACTAATTACATATTTATATATGAGGGGGCAGTTAGTGCACTGTACTAATTACATATTTATATATGAGGGGGCAGTTATTGCACTGTACTAATGACATATTTATATATGAGGGGGCAGTTAGTGCACTGTACTAATGACATATTTATATATGAGGGGGCAGTTAGTGCACTGTACTAATGACATATTTATATATGAGGGGGCAGTTAGTGCACTGTACTAATGACATATATTTATATATGAGGGGGCAGTTAGTGCACTGTACTAATTACATATATATATATATATATATATATATATATATATATGAGGGGCAGTTAGTGCACTGTACTAATTACATATTTATATATGATGGGGCAGTTATTGCACTGTACTAATTACATATTTATATATGATGGGGCAGTTAGTGCACTGTACTAATGACATATTTATATATGAGGGGGCAGTTAGTGCACTGTACTAATTACATATTTATATATGAGGGGCAGTTAGTGCACTGTACTAATTACATATTTATATATGAGGGGGCAGTTAGTGCACTGTACTAATGACATATTTATATATGAGGGGACAGTTAGTGCACTGTACTAATGACATATATATATATATGAGGGGGCAGTTAGTGCACTGTACTAATTACATATTTATATATGATGGGGCAGTTATTGCACTGTACTAATTACATATTTATATATGATGGGGCAGTTAGTGCACTGTACTAATGACATATTTATATATGAGGGGGCAGTTAGTGCACTGTACTAATTACATATTTATATATGAGGGGCAGTTAGTGCACTGTACTAATCACATATTTATATATGAGGGGGCAGTTAGTGCACTGTACTAATGACATATTTATATATGAGGGGCAGTTAGTGCACTGTACTAATTACATATTTATATATGAGGGGGCAGTTAGTGCACTGTACTAATTACATATTTATATATGAGGGGGCAGTTATTGCACTGTACTAATGACATATTTATATATGAGGGGGCAGTTAGTGCACTGTACTAATGACATATTTATATATGAGGGGGCAGTTAGTGCACTGTACTAATGACATATTTATATATGAGGGGGCAGTTAGTGCACTGTACTAATGACATATATTTATATATGAGGGGGCAGTTAGTGCACTGTACTAATTACATATATATATATATATATATATATATATATATATATGAGGGGCAGTTAGTGCACTGTACTAATTACATATTTATATATGATGGGGCAGTTATTGCACTGTACTAATTACATATTTATATATGATGGGGCAGTTAGTGCACTGTACTAATGACATATTTATATATGAGGGGGCAGTTAGTGCACTGTACTAATTACATATTTATATATGAGGGGCAGTTAGTGCACTGTACTAATTACATATTTATATATGAGGGGGCAGTTAGTGCACTGTACTAATTACATATTTATATATGAGGGGGCAGTTATTGCACTGTACTAATGACATATTTATATATGAGGGGGCAGTTAGTGCACTGTACTAATGACATATATATATATATGAGGGGGCAGTTAGTGCACTGTACTAATTACATATTTATATATGATGGGGCAGTTATTGCACTGTACTAATTACATATTTATATATGATGGGGCAGTTATTGCACTGTACTAATGACATATTTATATATGAGGGGACAGTTAGTGCACTGTACTAATGACATATATATATATATGAGGGGGCAGTTAGTGCACTGTACTAATTACATATTTATATATGATGGGGCAGTTAGTGCACTGTACTAATGACATATTTATATATGAGGGGGCAGTTAGTGCACTGTACTAATTACATATTTATATATGAGGGGCAGTTAGTGCACTGTACTAATCACATATTTATATATGAGGGGGCAGTTAGTGCACTGTACTAATGACATATTTATATATGAGGGGCAGTTAGTGCACTGTACTAATTACATATTTATATATGAGGGGGCAGTTAGTGCACTGTACTAATTACATATTTATATATGAGGGGGCAGTTATTGCACTGTACTAATGACATATTTATATATGAGGGGGCAGTTAGTGCACTGTACTAATGACATATATATATATATATATATATATATATATATATATATATATATATATATATATATATATATATATATATATATGAGGGGGCAGTTAGTGCACTGTACTAATTACATATTTATATATGATGGGGCAGTTATTGCACTGTACTAATTACATATTTATATATGATGGGGCAGTCAGTGCACTGTACTAATGACATATTTATATATGAGGGGGCAGTTAGTGCACTGTACTAATTACATATTTATATATGAGGGGCAGTTAGTGTACTGTACTAATCACATATTTATATATGAGGGGGCAGTTAGTGCACTGTACTAATGACATATTTATATATGAGGGGCAGTTAGTGCACTGTACTAATTACATATATATATGAGGGGGGCAGTTAGTGCACTGTACTAATTACATATATATATGAGTGGGCAGTTAGTGCACTGTACTAATATTTCTATGTGGGGGCAGTTAGTGTAATGTACTAATTACATATTTATATATGAGGGGGCAGTTAGTGCACTGTACTAATTACATATTTATATATGAGGGGCAGTTATTGCACTGTACTAATGACATATTTATATATGAGGGGGCAGTTAGTGCACTGTACTAATTACATATTTATATATGAGGGGGCAGTTAGTGCACTGTACTAATGACATATTTATATATGAGGGGGCAGTTATTGCACTGTACTAATTACATATTTATATATGAGGGGGCAGTTAGTGCACTGTACTTATGACATATTTATATATGAGGGGGCAGTTAGTGTAATGTACTAATTACATATTTATGTATGGGGGGGCAGTTAGTGCACTGTACTAATTACATATATATATATATATATATATATATATATATATATATATATATATATATATATATATGAGGGGGCAGTTAGTGCACTGTACTAATTACATATTTATATATGAGGGGGCAGTTAGTGCACTGTACTAATGACATATTTATATATGAGGGGGCAGTTAGTGCACTGTACTAATTACATATTTATATATGAAGGGGCAGTTAGTGCACTGTTATAATGACATATTTATATATGAGGGGGCAGTTAGTGCACTGTACTAATTACATATTTATATATGAGGGGGCAGTTAGTGCACTGTACTAATTACATATTTATATATGAGGGGGCAGTTAGTGCACTGTACTAATGACATATTTATATATGAATGGGCAGTTAGTGCACTGTACTAATTACATATTTATATATGATGGGGCAGTTAGTGCACTGTACTAATTACATATTTATATATGAGGGGGCAATTAGTGTAATGTACTAATTACATATTTATATATGAGGGGGCAGTTAGTGCAATGTACTAATTACATATTTATGTATGAGGGGGCAGTTAGTGCACTGTACTAATTACATATTTATATATGAAGGGGCAGTTAGTGCACTGTACTAATTACATATTTATATATGAGGGAGCAGTTAGTGCACTGTACTAATGACATATTTATTTATGAGGGGGCAGTTAGTGTAATGTACTAATTACATATTTATATATGAGGGGGCAGTTAGTGCAATGTACCAATTACATATTTATGTATGAGGGGGCAGTTCGTGCACTGTACTAATTACATATTTATATATGAGGGGGCAGTTAGTGCACTGTACTAATGACATATTTATATATGAGGGGGCAGTTAGTGTAATGTACTAATTACATATTTATATATGAGGGGGCAGTTAGTGCACTGTACTAATGACATATTTATATATGAGGGGGCAGTTAGTGCACTGTACTAATTACATATTTATATATGAGGGGGGCAGTTAGTGCACTGTATTAATAAGGTATTTCTATGTGAGGGGCAGTTAGTGCACTGTACTAATATTTCTATGTGAGGGGCAGTTAGTGCACTGTACTAATATTTCAATGTGGGGGCAGTTAGTGTAATGTACTAATTACATATTTATATATGAGGGGGCAGTTAGTGCACTGTACTAATGACATATTTATATATGAGGGGGCAGTTAGTGCACTGTACTAATGACATATTTATATATGAGGGGGCAGTTAGTGCACTGTATTAATGAGGTATTTATAAGTGAGGGGGCAGTTAGTGCACTGTACTAATGAGCTATTTATAAGTGATGGGGCAGTTAGTGTACTGTACTAATGAGCTATTTATATGTGAGAGGCAGTTAGTGCACTTTGGAAATGAGCTATTTATGAGTGAGTGGGGCAGTTAGTGCACAGTACTAATAATGTATTCATAAGTGATTGGGGCAGTTTAGTGGACTGTACTAATAAGGTATTTATAAGTGAGGGGGCAGTTAGTGCACTGTATTAATGAGGTATTTATATGTGAGGGGGCAGTTAGTGCACTGTATTAATGAGGTATTTATATGTGAGGGGGCAGTTAGTGCACTGTATTAATGAGGTATTTATATGTGAGGGGGCAGTTAGTGCACTGTACTAATGAGGTATTTATAAATGAGGGGGCAGTTAGTGCACTGTACTAATAATGTATTTATAAGTGAGTGGGGCAGTTTAGTGGACTGTACTAATAATGTATTTATAAGTGAGTGAGCAGTTAGTGCACTGTACTAATGAGGTATTTATAAGTGAGTGGGGCAGTTAGTGCACTGTACTAATAATGTCTTTATAAGTGAGTGGGGCAGTTAGTGCACTGTACTAATTAGGTATTTATAAGTGAGTGGGGCAGTTAGTGCACTGTACTAATGAGGTATTTATAAGTGAGGGGGCAGTTAGTGCACTGTACTAATGAGGTATTTATAAATGAGGGGGCAGTTAGTGCACTGTACTAATAATGTATTTATAAATGAGGGGGCAGTTAGTGCATTGTACTAATAATGTATTTATAAGTGAGTGGGGCAGTTAGTGCACTGTACTGATAATGTATTTATAAGTGAGGGGGCAGTTAGTGCACTGTACTAATAATGTATTTATAAGTGAGTGGGGCAGTTTAGTGGACTGTACTAATAATGTATTTATAAGTGAGTGGGGCAGTTTAGTGGACTGTACTAATAAGGTATTTATAAGTGAGGGGGCAGTTAGTGCACTGTACTAATAATGTATTTATAAGTGAGGGGGCAGTTAGTGCACTGTACTAATAAGGTATTTATAAGTGAGGGGGCAGTTAGTGCACTGTACTAATGATGTATTTATAAGTGAGGGGGGCAGTTAGTGCACTGTACTAATGAGGTATTTATAAGTTAGGGGGCAGTTAGGCACTGTACTAATAATGTATTTATATGTGAGGGGGCAGTTAGTGCACTGTACTAATAATGTATTTATAAGTGAGGGGGGCAGTTAGTGCACTGTACTAATGAGGTATTTATATGTGAGGGGGCAGTTAGGCACTGTAGTAATAATGTATTTATAAGTGAGGGGGCAGTTAGTGCACTGTACTAATGAGGTATTTATAAGTGAGGGGGCAGTTAGGCACTGTACTAATAATGTATTTATATGTGAGGGGGCAGTTAGTGCACTGTACTAATGATGTATTTATAAGTGTGGGGCAGTTAGTGCACTGCACTAATAATGTATTTATAAGTGAAGGGGCAGTTAGTGCACTGTGGTAATGAGCTATTTATATGTAAGGGGGCAGTTAGTGCACTGTACTAATAATGTATTTATAAGTGAGGAGGCAGTTAGTGCACTGTACTAATAAGGTATTTATAAGTGAGGGGGCAGTTAGTGCACTGTACTAATAATGTATTTATTTGTGAGGGGGCAGTTAGTGCACTGTACTAATGAGGTACTTATAAGTGAGGGGGCAGTTAGTGCACTGTACTAATGAGGTATTTATAAGTGAGGGGGCAGTTAGGCACTGTACTAATAATGTATTTATATGTGAGGGGGCAGTTAGTGCACTGTACTAATGATGTATTTATAAGTGTTGGGCAGTTAGTGCAATGCACTAATAATGTATTTATAAGTGAGGGGGCAGTTAGTGCACTGTGGTAATGAGCTATTTATATGTGAGGGGGCAGTTAGTGCACTGTACTAATAATGTATTTATAAGTGTGGGGCAGTTAGTGCACTGTACTAATGATGTATTTATAAGTGAGGGGGCAGTTAGTGCACTGTACTAATGATGTATTTATAAGTTTGGGGCAGTTAGTGCACTGCACTAATGATGTATTTATAAGTGTGGGGCAGTTAGTGCACTGCACTAATTATGTATTTATAAGTGTGGGGCAGTTAGTGCACTGTACTAATGATGTATTTATAAGTGTGGGGCAGTTAGTGCACTGTACTAATGAGTTATTTATAAGTGTGGGGCAGTTAGTGCACTGTACTAATGATGTATTTATAAGTGAGTGGGGCAGTTAGTGCATTGTGGTAATGAGGTATTTATGAGTGAGTTGGGCAGTTAGTGCACTGTACTAATGAGGTATTTATAAGTGAGGGGGCAGTTAGTGCACTGTACTAATAATGTATTTATAAGTGAGGGGGCAGTTAGTGCACTGTACTAATAATGTATTTATAAGTGAGTGGGACAGTTAGTGCACTGTACTAATGATGTATTTATAAGTGAGGGGGCAGTTAGTGCACTGTACTAATGATGTATTTATAAGTGAGGGGGCAGTTAGTGCACTGTACTAATTAGGTATTTATATGTGAGTGGGGCAGTTAGTGCACTGTACTAATAATGTATTTATACGTGAGTGGGGCAGTTAGTGCACTGTACTAATGAGGTATTTATAAGTGAGTGGGGCAGTTAGTGCACTGTACTAATGAATTATTTATAAGTGAGTGGGGCAGTTAGTGCACTGTACTAATAATGTATTTATAAGTGAGGGGGCAGTTAGTGCACTATACTAATGAGGTATTTATAAGTGAGGGGGCAGTTAGTGCACTGTACTAATAATGTATTTATAAGTGAGTGGGCAGTTAGTGCACTGTACTAATAATGTATTTATAAGTGAGGGGGCAGTTAGTGCACTGTACTAATGAGGTATTTATAAATGAGGGGGCAGTTAGTGCACTGTACTAATAATGTATTTATAAGTGAGGGGGGCAGTTAGTGCACTGTGGTAATGAGCTATTTATAAGTGAGGGGCAGTTAGTGCACTGTACTAATAATGTATTTATATGTGGGGGGGCAGTTAGTGCACTGTACTAATGATGTATTTATAAGTGAGAGGGCAGTTAGTGCACTGTACTAATGAGGTATTTATAAGTGAGGGTGCAGTTAGTGCACTGTACTAATGATGTATTTATAAGTGAGAGGGCAGTTAGTGCACTGTACTAATGAGGTATTTATAAGTGAGGGTGCAGTTAGTGCACTGTACTAATGAGGTATTTATAATTGAGGGGGCAGTTAGTGCACTGTACTAATGAGGTATTTATAAGTGAGAGGGCAGTTAGTGCACTGTACTAATGAGGTATTTATAAGTGAGAGGGCAGTTAGTGCACTGTACTAATGAGGTATTTATAAGTGTGGGGCAGTTAGTGCACTGTACTAATGATGTATTTATAAGTGTGGGGCAGTTAGTGCACTGTACTAATGATGTATTTATAAGTGTGCGGCAGTTAGTGCACTGTACTAATGATGTATTTATAAGTGAGTGGGGCAGTTAGTGCATTGTGGTAATGAGGTATTTATGAGTGAGTAGGGCAGTTAGTGCACTGTACTAATGAGGTATTTATAAGTGAGGGGGCAGTTAGTGCACTGTACTAATAATGTATTTATAAGTGAGTGGGGCAGTTAGTGCACTGCACTAATTAGGTATTTATAAGTGAGGGTGCAGTTAGGTCACTGTACTAATGAGGTATTTATAAGTGAGGGGGCAGCTAGTGCACTGTACTAATGAGGTATTTATAAGTGAGTGGGGCAGTTAGTGCACTGTACTAATAATGTATTTATAAGTGAGTGGGGCAGTTAGTGCACTGTACTAATGATGTATTTATAAGTGAGTGGGGCAGTTAGTGCATTGTGATAATGAGGTATTTATAAGTGAGTGGGGCAGTTAGTGCACTGTACTAATGAGGTATTTATAAGTGAGGGGGCAGTTAGTGCACTGTACTAATAATGTATTTATAAGTGAGGGGGAAGTTAGGGCACTGTACTAATAATGTGTTTATAAGTGAGTGGGGCAGTTAGTGCACTGTACTAATGAGGTATTTATAAGTGAGTGGGGCAGTTAGTGCTCTGTACTAATGAGGTATTTATAAGTGAGGGGGAAGTTAGTGCACTGTACTAATAATGTATTTATAAGTGAGTGGGGCAGTTAGTGCACTATACTAATGAGGTATTTATAAGTGAGTGGGGCAGTTAGTGCACTGTACTAATGAGGTATTTATAAGTGAGTGGGGCAGTTTGTGCACTGTACTAATGATGTATTTATAAGTGAGGGGGCAGTTAGTGCACTATACTAATAATTTATTTATAAGTGAGGGGGCAGTTAGTGCACTGTACTAATAATGTATTTATAAGTGAGTGGGACAGTTAGTGCACTGTACTAATGAGGTATTTATAAGTGAGTGGGGCAGTTAGTGCACTGTACCAATTAGGTATTTATAAGTGAGTGGGGCAGTTAGTGCACTGTACTAATGAGGTATTTATAAGTGTGGGACAGTTAGTGCATTGTGATAATGAGGTATTTATAAGTGAGTGGGGCAGTTAGTGCACTGTACTAATAATGTATTTATAAGTGAGTGGGGCAGTTAGTGCACTGTACTAATGAGGTATTTATAAGTGAGTGGGGCAGTTAGTGCACTGTACTAATTAGGTATTTATATGTGAGAGGGCAGTTAGTGCACTGTACTAATAATAATTTGTATTTATAAGTGAATGGGGCAGTTAGTGCACTGTACTAATGAGGTATTTATAAGTGAGAGGGCAGTTAGTGCACTGTACTAATGAGGTATTTATAAGTGTGGGGCAGTTAGTGCACTGTACTAATGATGTATTTATAAGTGAGTGGGGGAGTTAGTGCACTGTACTAATAATGTATTTATAAGTGAGTGGGGCAGTTTAGTGGACTGTACTAATGAGATTTTTATAAGTGAGGGGGCAGTTAGTGCGCTGTACTAATGAGTTATTTATAAGTGAGTGGGGCAGTTAGTACACTGTACTAATAATGTATTTTTAAGTGAGTGGGGCAGTTAGTGCACTGTACTAATAATGTATTTATAAGTGAGGGGGCAGTTAGTGCACTGTACTAAAGAGGTATTTATAAGTGAGGGGCAGTTAGTGCACTGTACTAATAATGTATTTATAAGTAAGGGGGCAGTTAGTGCACTGTACTAATAATGTATTTATAAGTGAGTGGGGCAGTTAGTGCACTGTACTAATGAGGTATTTATAAGTGTGGGGCAGTTAGTGCACTGTACTAATGAGGTATTTATAAGTGTGGGGCAGTTAGTGCACTGTACTAATGAGGTGTTTATAAGTGAGGGGGCAGTTAGCGCACTGTACTGATGAGGTATTTATACGTGAGAGGGCAGTTAGTGCACTGTACTAATTAGGTATTTATAAGTGTGGGGCAGTTAGTGCACTGTACTAATAATGTATTTATAAGTGAGAGGGCAATTAGTGCACTGTACTAATTAGGTATTTATAAGTGAGGGGGCAGTTAGTGCACTGTGCTAATAATGTATTTATAAGTGAGGGGGGCAGTTAGTGCACTGTACTATTGATGTATTTAGAAGTGAGGGGGCAGTTAGTGCACTGTACTATTGATGTATTTATATGTGAGGGGCAGTTAGTGCACTGTACTAATGAGGTATTTATAAGTGAGGGGGCAGTTAGTGCACTGTACTAATAAGGTATTTATGAGCAAGTGGGGCAGTTAGTTCACTGTGGTAATGAGCTGTTTATGAGTGAGTGGGGCAGTTAGTGCACTGTTTTAATGAGGTATTTTTGAGTGAGTGGGGCAGTTAGTGCACTGTACTAATAATGTATTTATAAGTGAGGGGGCAGTTAGTGCACTGTACTAATGATGTATTTATATGTTAGGGGGCAGTTAGTGCACTGTACTAATGAGGTATTTATAAGTGAGTGGGGCAGTTATTACACTGTACTAATAATGTATTTATAAGTGAGTGGGGCAGTTAGTGCACTGTACTAATGAGGTATTTATAAGTGAGTGGGGCAGTTAGTGCACTGTACTAATGAGGTATTTATAAGTTAGGGGGCAGTTAGTGCACTGTATTAATGAGGTATTTATAAGTGAGTGGGGCAGTTAGTGCACTGTACTAATAATGTATTTATAAGTGAGTGGGGCAGTTAGTGCACTGTACTAATGAGGTATTTATAAGTGAGTGGGGCAGTTAGTGCACTGTATTAATGAGGTATTTATAAGTGAGTGGGGCAGTTAGTGCACTGTACTAATAATGTATTTATAAGTGAGTGGGGCAGTTAGTGCACTGTATTAATGATGTATTTATAAGTGAGGGGGCAGTTAGTGCACTGTATTAATGATGTATTTATAAGTGAGTGGGGCAGTTAGTGCACTGTACTAATAATGTATTTATAAGTGAGTGGGGCAGTTAGTGCACTGTACTAATGAGGTATTTATAAGTGAGTGGGGCAGTTAGTGCACTGTACTAATGAGGTGTTTATAAGTGAGTGGGGCAGTTAGTGCACTGTACTAATGAGGTATTTATAAGTGAGGAGGCAGTTAATGCACTGTACTAATGATGTATTTATAAGTGAGAGGGCAGTTAGTGCACTGTACCAATTAGGTATTTATAAGTTAGTGGGGCAGTTAGTGCACTGTACTAATGAGGTATTTATGAGTGAGTGGGGCAGTTAGTGCACTGTACTAATAATGTGTTTATAAGTGAGTGGGGCAGTTAGTGCACTGTACTAATGAGGTATTTATGAGTGAGTGGGGCAGTTAGTGCACTGTACTAATGAGGTATTTATGAGTGAGGGGGCCGTTAGTGCACTGTACTAATTAGGTATTTATAAGTGAGAGGGCAGTTAGTGGACTGTACTAATAATGTATTTATACAGGGAGTGCAGAATTATTAGGCAAATGAGTATTTTGACCACATCATCCTCTTTATGCATGTTGTCTTACTCCAAGCTGTATAGGCTCGAAAGCCTACTACCAATTAAGCATATTAGGTGATGTGCATCTCTGTAATGAGAAGGGGTGTGGTCTAATGACATCAACACCCTATATCAGGTGTGCATAATTATTAGGCAACTTCCTTTCCTTTGGCAAAATGGGTCAAAAGAAGGACTTGACAGGCTCAGAAAAGTCAAAAATAGTGAGATATCTTGCAGAGGGATGCAGCACTCTTAAAATTGCAAAGCTTCTGAAGCGTGATCATCGAACAATCAAGCGTTTCATTCAAAATAGTCAACAGGGTCGCAAGAAGCATGTGGAAAAACCAAGGCGCAAAATAACTGCCCATGAACTGAGAAAAGTCAAGCGTGCAGCTGCCAAGATGCCACTTGCCACCAGTTTGGCCATATTTCAGAGCTGCAACATCACTGGAGTGCCCAAAAGCACAAGGTGTGCAATACTCAGAGATATGGCCAAGGTAAGAAAGGCTGAAAGACGACCACCACTGAACAAGACACACAAGCTGAAACATCAAGACTGGGCCAAGAAATATCTCAAGACTGATTTTTCTAAGGTTTTATGGACTGATGAAATGAGAGTGAGTCTTGATGGGCCAGATGGATGGGCCCGTGGCTGGATTGGTAAAGGGCAGAGAGCTCCAGTCAGACTCAGACGCCAGCAAGGTGGAGGTGGAGTACTGGTTTGGGCTGGTATCATCAAAGATGAGCTTGTGGGGCCTTTTCGGGTTGAGGATGGAGTCAAGCTCAACTCCCAGTCCTACTGCCAGTTTCTGGAAGACACCTTCTTCAAGCAGTGGTACAGGAAGAAGTCTGCATCCTTCAAGAAAAACATGATTTTCATGCAGGACAATGCTCCATCACACGCGTCCAAGTACTCCACAGCGTGGCTGGCAAGAAAGGGTATAAAAGAAGAAAATCTAATGACATGGCCTCCTTGTTCACCTGATCTGAACCCCATTGAGAACCTGTGGTCCATCATCAAATGTGAGATTTGCAAGGAGGGAAAACAGTACACCTCTCTGAACAGTGTCTGGGAGGCTGTGGTTGCTGCTGCACGCAATGTTGATGGTGAACAGATCAAAACACTGACAGAATCCATGGATGGCAGTCTTTTGAGTGTCCTTGCAAAGAAAGGTGGCTATATTGGTCACTGATTTGTTTTTGTTTTGTTTTTGAATGTCAGAAATGTATATTTGTGAATGTTGAGATGTTATATTGGTTTCACTGGTAAAAATAAATAATTGAAATGGGTATATATTTGTTTTTTGTTAAGTTGCCTAATAATTATGCACAGTAATAGTCACCTGCACACACAGATACCCCCCTAAAATAGCTATAACTAAAAACAATTAATGAGTTTTTTGGGTTCATTGAGAACATGGTTGTTGTTCAATAATAAAATTAATCCTCAAAAATACAACTTGCCTAATAATTCTTCACTCCCTGTAAGTGAGGGGGCAGTTAGTGCACTGTACTAATAATGTATTTATAAGTGAGGGAGCAATTAGTGGACTGTACTAATAATGTATTTATAAGTGAGGGGGCAGTTAGTGCACTGTACTAATAATGTATAAGTGAGTGGTGCAGTTAGTGCACTGTACTAATAATGCATTTTTAAGTGAGTGGGACAGTTAGTGCACTGTACTAATAATGTATTTATGAGTGAGGGGGCAGTTAGTGCAATGTACTAATGAGGTATTTATAAGTGAGGGGGCAGTTAGTGCACTGTACTATTGATATATTTATAAGTGAGGGGGCAGTTAGTGCACTGTACTAATGAGGTATTTATAAGTGAGGGGGCAGTAAGTGCACTGTACTAATAAGGTATTTATAAGTGAGGGGGCAGTTAGTGCACTGTACTAATTAGGTATTTATAAGTGAGGGGGCAGTTAGTGCACTGTACTAATTAGGTATTTATAAGTAAGTTGGCAGTTAGTGCACTGTACTAATGAGGTATTTATGAGTCAGTGGGGCAGTTAGTTCACTGTACTAATTATGTATTTATAAGTGAGTGGGCAGTTTAGTGGACTGTACTAATAAGGTATTTATAATTGAGGGGACAGTTAGGCACTGTACTAATTATGTATTTATAAGTGAGCGGGCAGTTAGTGCACTGTGGTAATGATGTATTTATGAGTGAATAGGGCAGTTAGTGCACTAGTATAAAATTAACATGCACTAAGTCGTCATGGGATGTAAGTTTTGTATTACTGACCAAATTTTACTATGTGTTTAACAACTGGCAGAGGTTTAAACACACAGGTAAATTCACTATCAGAAACTGAAAACATTTCAGCTCTCAAGCAGAAAAGGTCCGGTCATTTGGGGGCAGGGCTATAAGTGATTGGTGGTCCTGATTGGCTTGCAGTCCGCTTCCTAATTGCCCAATAATCTAAGGCTCTCATCTCTGGCAATATTATCTCTCGTCTATACTGTGAGTGTTTATAAAGTAGCACATTTTACATTGAGAGCTGTTTATCTCATACACACACACACACACACACACATATATATATATATATATATATATATATATATATATATATATATATATGTATACAGTGTATATATATATATATATACATACATACATACACACACATATATATAGACACACCTATATATATATATATATATATATATATATATATATATATATACACACACATATACATACACATATATAGACACACACACACATATATATCACATATATATATACATACACACACATATATATACATACACATATATATATACACAGTATATACATACACATATATAGACACGCACGCACACACACACATATATATATATACATACACACACATATATATACATACACATATATTTATATACACAGTATATACATACATACACACACACACACACACACACACATATATATATATATATATATATATATATATATATATAGATATATATACACACACACACACATATATATATATACACACACACACACACACACATATATATATATATATATATATATATATATATATATATATATATATATATATATATATAGTATCCCACAAAAGTGAGTACACCCCTCACATTTTTGGAAAAATTTTATTATATCTTTTCATTTGACAACAATGAAGAAATTAAACTTTGCTACAATGTATTGTAGTGAGTGCACAGCCAAAAGAGCTTGTCTGTGTTGCAGAATAATACATATATACACACACCCCTCACATTTTTGTAAAATATAGAATAAAATATTTACAAAAATGTGAATGTGTACTCACTTTTGTGAGATACTGTATGTATGTATATATGTATGTATGTATATATATATATATATATATATATATATATGTACATATATACAAACCTGCCTATGAAGTACCTCATCAGTTTCAGCTCTTTTCTTTTGGACATGCCTATAAATATATATATATATATATATATATATATATATATATATACTTACACATACAGATATTTATATATATATATATATATACACACACACGTATTTTATTATTATACTTTATTTATGAAGCGCCAATATATTCTGCAGCGATGTCCATGGGTACAATTCATTTAAATAAAACAATGATATACAACTTGTAAGAGACAGGATTCTTTTTTACAAACACATACAGGAGGGATTGAGGGCCCTATTCCCGTGGGAACTTACATTCTAGAAGGGTAGGATTTGAGAAACAGGAGGTGAGGACTGCAAGATTGAGAAAGATGTTAATACAGAGTTAGATGAGGGAAATATTAGGTAAGTTGAATTAATTTATTATTGAGTTGGGTGGAACAAAAAAGTCTTCAGGGAGCATTTAAAGGAAGAAAATTTTGGGCAAAGCCTGACAGCACAAGGGAGAGTGTTCCAGAGGGTAGGTGCTGCACAACAGAAGTCCTACAGTCTAGCATGGGAAGAGGTGATAGTAGAAGATGCAAGGAGCAGGTCATTGTTGGATCTTAGTGGGCTGGCTGGAGTGTACTTGTTTATTAGAGAGGATAGGTAGAGGGGAGCGGCGTTGGTGAGAGCTTTGTATGTAAGGGTAAGAATTTTGAATTTAATTCTTCTGTGAATGGGGTGCCAATGAAGGGACTCACAGAGAGGTGCAGCAGATACAGATCGACGGGAAAGGTGGATTAGCCTGGCAGAGGCATTTAGGATGGATTGAAGGGGGGGGGAGAGGCGGGAAAGAGAAAGACCAGTGAGTAGGTTATTGCAGTATTCTAAAAGGGAAATAAAAAGGAGGAGTGGATTATTTTCTTTGTGGAGTTAGAGCTCAGAAAAGGGCGAATCTTGGAAATATTGCGTAGGTAGTTGCGGCAGGATGAAGAAAGCGATTGGATGTGGGGGATGAAGGATAGATTTGAGTCAAGTGTAACTCCGAGGCAGCGGACGTGGGGCGATGGGGAAATGGTGATGCCGTTGACAGGGATAGAAAAGTCAGAAGTCGGAGTAGAGCTTGAGGGGGGATTAGAAGGAGCTCATTCTTGGACATGTTAATCTTTAGGTGGTGAGAGGCCATCCAGAAAGAAATACCAGATAAGCAGTTGCTGACATGAGAAAGGACAGAGGGAGAGAGAGCAGGGGTGAAGAGGTAGATCTGGGTGTCATCAGCATAGAGGTGGTATTTGAAGCCATAACTGTTGATAAGTTTACCCAGTGAAGAAGTATAAATGGAGAAGAGTAGAGGACCTAGAACAGATCCTTGAGGTACTCTAACAGACAGAGGCATAGGAGAGGAGGAGTCGCTGGCAAGAGAAATACCTGCGAGAAAGATAGGAGTGAATCCAAGAAAGAGCTAAGGGTCTGTAGGAGGAGGGGGTGGTTAACTGTGTCGAAGGCAGCAGAGAGGTCAAGTAAGATGAGAATAGAGTAGTGGCCATTACTTTTAGCAGAGAGAAGATCGTTAGTAACCTTGGTAAGGGCAGTCTCAATTGAGCATTTGGGGTGGAATCCAGATTGCAGGGTGTCAAGTAAGGAGTTGGTGGACAGGAAGTGGGTTAGGAGATTGTAAACTAGTTTTTTAAGGAGTTTTGATGTTAGTGGAAGCAGTGATATGGGCTGGTAGCTTTCAGGAGAATTAGGGTTAAGGGAGGGGTTTTTGAGTATGGGAGTCACTTTTGCGTGTTTGAAAGAAGATGTGAATGAGCCGGTAAAGAGAGATAGTTTGAAGATGTGAGTAAGAGCAGGAGTGAGGGTGGAAAACAGGGAAGGTATTAGATGGGAAGAGATAGGGTCGAGTTGGCAGGTAGTGAGGTGTGAGGAAGATAGTAAGGAAGAAACTTCATTCTGAGTGGCTGGATGGAAGATGCAGATATATACAAAAACATACATATATATATATATATATATATATATATATATATATATATATACACACACACACACACACACACACACACAGTTCATCACACTTATACACACACACACACACACACACATATACACATAAACACACATACAGACTTACATATACACACTCAGAAAAATTAGATGCTTTAAAAAAATATTTGAAAATATGCGGAGGTACTTTATAGTAGCACAGACTTGGCGTCTCTCTCTGCCATAAAGCAAACAGTGACTCACTAGTCTAGCAGATATGTCCTTCCAGCAAACGAGGCACAAATATCCCAGCCTGGAGCAACAAGAGGGAAGACAAATTCTCTGCATACAGGATCAAAGTCTAAAATATAATATTTAAACCCAATTGGCTTTAGTAATAAACAAGTAAAAACATAATATATGAGAATCAAAGAGAGAAATATTTTATGCTTAAAACAATCTTATAGAAGACATGGTATAGATTAAACATTATATTTCTTTACATTGATAACTTTAAAATATATAAGTAATATAACCCTAGATGAAAAAAATATATATTAGCAATTTCTATTTTCATTATTTTTATTTATCATATAAATATTAATGCGTACATTTGCCTCCCACTTCAGTGGTGGGAAATTTGTGAATCTTTTTTATACCACATTAAAAAATACTCAGGCATGGCTATTTATTTAGAGTCTTCTTTCTGTCTCCTGCAAAAGTTTGTATATACAGTTATGGTGGATGCGCGTTTTTTTGTTTTTTTAGCTACACTTTTATTTCTGTTCTATACTGAGAAGATTCATCTTGAACTCCTACTATTCTGCCCTTAAAGGGACACTGAACCCAATTTTTTTCTTTCGTGATTTAGATAGAGCATGACATTTTAAGCAACTTTCTAATTTACTCCTGTTATCAAATTTTCTTCATTCTCTTGGTATCTTTATTTGAAATGCAAGAATCTAAGTTTAGATGCCGGCCCATTTTTGGTGAACAACCTGGGTTGTTCTTGCTGATTGGTGGATACATTCATCCACCAATAAAAAGGGCTGTCCAGAGTTCTGACCCAAAATTTTTTTTTAGATGCTTTCTTTTTCAAATAAAGATAGCAAGAGAACAAAGACAAATTGCTAACAGGAGTAAATAAGAAAGTTGCTTAAAATTGCATACTCTATCTGAATCACAAAAGAAAAAAATTTGGGTTCAGTATCCCTTTAATCTCTATAAGCAAAATGACTTCTCTACTCTTATCTCTACTCTTTCTACAAACCCAAAACGTCTGTTCTCCACTTTAAATACTCCGCCCAGCCCCACCTCCTAATACAACTTCTGTGTCAGCTCAAGATTTTGCCAGCCACTTCAATAACAAAATCGACTCCATCAGAAACTAAATCAGCTCTCAACATACTTCCATTCTCTCACCCCCTCAAACGCTCGCAATCAACCACAACCCATATAGCCATAAACTAATCTCTTTCTCCCCTGTTACTGAGGAAGAAGTTTCTGCACTTATACTGCGCTCTCACCTTACTACCTGTCCCCTTGACCCTATCCCCTCACAGCTACTCCCCTCCCTCTCTTCTGCCCTTACCCCTATACTAACACACACTTTCATCAGTATATTTCCCTCATCTCTGAAACATGCACTGGTCACACCTATCCTCAAAAAACCTTCCCTTGATCCAACCTCCCCATCCAACTACCGCCCTATTTCCCTCCTCCCTCTTGCCTCAAAGCTTCTCAAAAAGCTAGTATATGCACGTCTATCCCATTTCCTTACATTAAACTCCCTCCTTGACCCACTGCAATCTGGATTTCTTCCCCATCACTCCACAGAGACAGCAATCGTTAAGGTTACCATTGACCTACTTACAGCAAAATCAAAAGGCCACTTCTCTCTGCTTATCCTCCTTGATCTGTCCACAGACTTTGATACTGTTGACCACCCTATTTTGCTCCAAACCCTCCAATCCTTCAGCATTTGTGACACAGCCCTCTCGTGGTTCTCTTCCTACCTGTCAAACCATACCTTTAATGTAGCCTTCTCTGGGGCCTTCTCTGCCCGGTCACCACTTTCTGTAGGGGTACCGCAAGGCTCTGTCCTCTGTCCCCTTCTTTTCTCAATCTACACGTCATCATTAGGTTCCCTAATTAAGTCCCAGGGTTTCCAATATCATTTGTATGTGACGACACCCAAATCTACTTCTCTGAACCAGACCTATCTCCTTCCTTGCTAACCTGTGTCACTAACTGTCTTTCTCACATCTCTTCCTGGATGTCTTCTCACTACCTCAAGCTAAATCTCTCCAAAACGGAGCTCCTTTTTTATCCCCCTTCTTCAAAAATCTCCACCCCCAATCTCTCTATAACTGTCGAGAACTCCATCATTACCCCCACCCCGCATGCCCGATGTCTTGGGGTCACATTTGACTCAGATCTTTCTTTCACTCCTCACATTCAGTCCTTGGCTAAAACCTGCCGCTTCCACCTTAAAAACATCTGTAAAATTAGACATTTCCTTACACAAGACACAACTAAGGTTTTAATCAACTCTCTCATCCTTTCCCGCCTTGATTACTGCAACTCTGTCCTCTCTGGTCTCCCCAGCTGCTGCCTAGCTCCTTTACAATCCATAATGAATGCCTCTGCCAGGCTCATCTTCCTTACACGTTGCTCTTCATCTGCTGCACCTCTCTGCCAATCCCTTCACTGGCTTCCTCTTGCCTCTAGGATCAAACACAAAATTCTCACTCTGACATACAAAGCCTTCAACTGCACTGCTCCCCCCCTCTCAGACCTTGTCTCCAGATACTCTCTCTCCCGTCCCCTTCGCTCTGCTCACGACCTCCTACTCTCCTCCTCTCTTGTCACCTCATCACATTACCGTCTACAGGACTTCTCCAGACTGGCTCCCATCTTGTGGAACTCTCTGCCTCGCTCCACAAGACTCTCCCCCCGTTTTGAAAGCTTCAAATGCTCCCTAAAGACTTTACGGTTCAGGGAAGCATACAACCTACACTAACCTTTCTTTATACCAGTTCCTCTCCTCCATTGATATCCCTTGAACCTCCTTAGAATGTAAGCCTAAGAGTCCAGCTGTTTGTAGATCACCTTCTTAAGAGCTGACTACAACAGTGTGACTTTTGGCAGGGCCCTCTACCCGTTTGATCCCTATAAATGTTTTGTTGTACTCCGCCTTTGCTCATAGCGCTGCAGAATCTGTTGGCGCTCTACAAATAACCGATAATATTAATAATGAGTCATTTGTAAAGCGAATGTGCACCTGGGAAAATAGGAAAGAGGGCTATAAAGAATTTATATTTTTTTTAAAACATTAGCATGTCCACTTAATTTTATTTTATACATATATACACTTGTATTGATCAGTAAATTGTTATAGTCATTAATAAGAAAAATAACAATTACAAAATGACGTTTATGTTTAAATCATTTTTATTGAAACATATTAAATAAAATACAATTCCAACAGTCATTCCATGTAAATTGACAGAGATATATAGGTATGCCGAGTTTCAGATGAATAGTTGTCAATAATATTATACAAAGTGTCATCTAGTACCTCAATTCCAGACCTCCCTTGGGAATGTCAAAGATTATCAGTTCCGGATTTCAATCGCAAGTAGAAGGTCACAAGAACCATACCTGTAGAGACTGTGGCCTCTAGTTATCAACGTGTCTACATACCTGCCATCGCCGGCCCCAATACGCCCGCCTAAGCTCGCCTACCATCGCCGCCGTGGACCTGAATAATCTCGCCAAAGTTATCAATAAAGCTGTCAAAAAGCTGCGCACCAAGTACGGGGCGATGAGCAGCGGACTGTGATAGTTATCACTCATCCGATCTCGCTGCTCTTCTGCTTTTTTTCCAGCTTTATTGCTAACCTGTCACTAAGCACTCACACTAAACTACACTGTTCTACCCCCTATACCGGCGCCCCCGGAGCCCCCCGCAACTAAATAAAGTTATTAACCCCTAAACTGCCGCTCCCGGACACCGCCGCAACTATAATAAATGTATTAACTCCTAAACCGCCGCCCCCGGAGACCACCGCCACCTACATTATACCTAGTAACCCCTATCCTGCCCCCCCTATACTGCCGCCACCTATAATAAATGTATTAACCCCTATCCTGCCGATCCCGGACCCCACCACAGCTAAATAAATTGTTTAACCCCTAAACCGCCGCTCCCGGACCCCGCCGCCACCTATATTAAATGTATTAACCCCTAATCTGCCCCCACTACCCCGTCGCCACCTATAATACATTTATTAACCCCTATCCTGCCCCCCCTATACCGCCGCAACCTATAATAAAATTATTAACCCCTAAACCTAAGTCTAACCCTAACATCCCCCTAACTTAAATATTAATTAAATACATCTAAATATTATAACTCTTATTAACTAAATTAATCCTATTTAAAACTAAATACTTACCTTTAAAATAAACCCTAATCTAGCTACAATATAAATAATAATTATATTGTATCTATTTTAGGATTTATTTTTATTTTACAGGCAAATTTCAATTTATTTTAACTAGGTACAATAGCTATTAAATAGTTATTAACTATTTAATAGCTACCTAGTTAAAATAAAGAGAAATTTACCTGTAAAATAAAAACTAACCTAAGTTACAATTACACCTAACACTACACTATAATTAAATAAATTATTCCTATTTAAAACTAAATACTTACCTGTAAAATAAACCCTAATAGATACAATGTAATTAATAATTACATTGTAGCTATTTTAGGATTTAAATTTATTTTACAGGTAACTGTGTATTTCTTTTAGCTAGTTAGAATAGTTATTAAATAGTTATTAACTACTTAATAACTACCTAGCTAAAAGAAATACAAAATTACCTGTAAAATAAATCCTAACCTAAGTTACAATTAAACCTAACACTACACTATCATTAAATTAATTAAATAAATTACCTACAAATAACTACAATTAAATACAATTAAATAAACTAAAGTACAAAAAATAAAAAAAAATAAGTTACAAAAAATAAAAAAAATAAGTTACAAACATTTAAAAAATATTACAACAATTTTAAGCTACTTACACCTAATCTAAGCCCCCTAATAAAATAACAAAGTCCCCCAAAATAAAAAAAATGCCCTACCCTATTCTACATAAAAAAGTTAACAGCTCTATTACCTTACCAGCCCTTAAAAGGGCCTTTTGCGGGGCA
This sequence comes from Bombina bombina, assembly GCF_027579735.1. NCBI lineage: Eukaryota > Metazoa > Chordata > Amphibia > Anura > Bombinatoridae > Bombina > Bombina bombina. Next base: position 180,263,466 of record NC_069508.1, on the reverse strand, counting down.
TGCCCCAAAGAATTCAGCTCTTTTGCCTGTAAAAATAAAATACACCCCCCAACATTAAAACCCACCACCCACATACCCCTACTCTAACCCAAACCCCCCTTAAATAAAACTAACACTACCCCCCTGAAGATCATCCTACCTTTAGCCGTCTTCAGCCAGCCGACCACCGATGGAACAGAAGAAGACATCCGGAGCGGCAGAAGTCATCATCCAAGGGGCGCTGAAGAAGTCTTCCATCCGATTGAAGTCATGATCCAGGCGGCATCTTCAATCTTCATCCATCCAGAGCGGAGCCATCTTCAGACAAGCCGACGCAGAGCCATCTTCTTCCACCGACTACTGAACGACGAATGACGGTTCCTTTAAGTGACGTCATCCAAAATAGCGTCCCTCAAATTCCGATTTTCTGATAGGATTCTATCAGCCAATCGGAATTAAGGTAGGAAAATCTAATTGGCTGATTGAATCAGCCAATCAGATTGAAGTTCAATCCGATTGGCTGATCCAGTCAGCCAATCAGATTAATCTCGCATTCTATTGGCTGATCGGAACATACGTATACATATCGCATATACATATCTCCTTACTTAGTGCAGCTATATAAGGCAACATATACACCGGAATCTAAGCAAGAAAAAGCAGAGAGAAAGATAAGAGAAAAAAATATGTAGTTTTTTTGCCTCTAAATGCAGTGCTGCAATTTCCACAATTAGTTTTCCCGGCTGCTTTTGCTTGTTTGTACTTTGCTCCTCCCCTGCCCAATTTCACTATGAATGTTGTAGGTGTGCTGTGGGGCTTCCGAAGTTGCGCTGCTAGCCTAAACCTGCCTTCCTATCTGTGCTCACTGCTCAGTGACGTGTGGAGCAGTGGAATCACTCACTGCTGTGCTGTCTCTCTAAACGAGAACCGGGAAATCGTGAGGGGGTACACTAAGTGCACACTGAAGAGGTAGGAGGGGAGAGCGGTCGGGTGTCTGGGGATGGGCAGAGTGCAGAAGTGCTTGGCCATATAAGAAGCGGTAGGCACATGGCCCGGGGCTGTGCATTGACAGACTTGGAACCGAGTCAGAGAGCAGAATTTTCATAGTTTGCGCGCCTAAATCTTTTCTTTAGTGATTTATTTTAGCGTGCTCTGTTTATCTTTCATTTGATGCTGTGCTGAGCCAGGGAGCAGCTCTAGGCATGAGCTTTATAATTAATGCAGTGCAGATTACATATTTTGTATGTGTGTGTCTGAGTTTTTGTGTGTGTGTGTCTGAGTTTTTGTGTGTGTGTGAGTGTTTGTGTGTGTGTGTGTCTGAGTGTTTTTGTGTGTGTGTGTCTGAGTGTTTTTGTGTGTGTGTGTATGCGTTTTTGTGTGTGTGTGTTTTTGTGTGTGTGTCTGAGTGTTTTTGTGTGTGTGTGTCTTAGTGTTTTTGTGTGTGTGTGTCTAAGTGTTTGTGTGTGTGCCTGAGTGTTTTTGTGTGTGTGTCCGAGTGTTTTTCTGTGTGTGTTTTTCGGTGTGTGTCTGAGTGTGTTTCCGAGTGTTTGTGTGTGCATCTGAGTGTGTTTTTAAGTATGTTTGAGTGTGTCTAAGTGTTTGTATGTGTGCCTGTGTTTTTGTGTTTTGTGTGTGTCTGCTTTCTGGGGGGGGTGACACCATAACTTACCGCCCCGGACGACACCAACCCTAGTGACGCCACTGCTCAGACACACTCCAACACAATGACACACACACTCACACACACAAATATACTCACTCTCACACATATACACACTAACACACACACACTCCCATCCTCAGACATACTCCAACACAAAGACTCTCACACACACAAGAGAGAAATAACTGTAGGCATGTGCAGTATGTGCAGTTTATAGCTGTTTCCAACAAACCTGGACATTTGCATGTACGGGCATAACTCAGCTTCAAAACCGAACTGTCCGGGTCATTTCCAGACAGGTGGGGGCAACCCTTGTGCACAGTAAATGCTGACACTAAGACAAAGATAGCTTTTACATTAAAAAAGAAGCCTCTTTACAAAACTAAAATGCACTGATGTGTGTTCCATATTTGTTTGCTATACACCTTTAACTAATTACAGGGCAATATTTTACAAACGTTTTAGGCAACAAATTATTAGCTGTACCGTGTGTAACAGTAACACAAGTATTGTGCACAGTCTGAGGCAACTTTAAACCCGCCCTCAGTTTGTCACACAGACGCGTTTATTTTAACATCTCGATCAACATTATTTTGTTATAACTGCAATAAAGTCAAATTAACAGCAGCCTTGGGGATATTTTGCAAGGAATCCACTGGGAGCCAGCTCTGGCAATTAGAATGCTGAGGCTGTTACAGGGGTCAGATAGTTCATATCCTGCACTGATCACCAGTATTCTCTGGCCTGAGGCGCGTATATGGCTCACACAGAGCATAGGAATACACAATATACTTTAGAATTAAATTCAAAACCCAGCTGCTTTTATTTGCCTTTATTTTAGACCCCCAGTACAAAGGTCTCATAAACAAATTACACCAATAAAAAAACTCCATGTTCTTTAAAGGGATATTCTAATGCAAACCAATTATATGCTCTACTTTGTTAGAGCGAGACTGTAATTGTTTTCATTACTGACACTAGTGGACCATGGCCTAGTTCCCATTGCTGTTGTTACTCACATAAACTGGTGGTAACAAGAGTCTCCATTAAAGTCTATGGAGATTTTACCACAAGTTTACAGCAGCAAGGCAAACTAGACCTATGTGTTTAATGGCCACAGAGGGGTTAAACACATAGGTATAGACAAATCAGGAGCAAAACAAGTCCAGTTGGCAAATAAGGAGTGGCAGTCGTACTCAGCTGCCAATCACTGACAATTTGCTGCTTAGGAGCAGTAATGTTTGCCACTGCTACTCAGGACTTTACTTATGTGTTTACCCCATTCACAGGGGTTAAACACAGAAGTTAATCCCAGTCTTGCACTTGTCTTCAGCAGATAATGATTTCTAAAGCTTGGCAGCTATTGTCTGATAACAATGCTGCTGAAACCTGGAATTGTTACTTCCTGAAAACAACATGAAATAGTTCCCTGCGTTGTTAAAGGGACATGAAACCCAATTTTTTTCTTTAATGATTCACATAGAGAATACAATTTAAAAAAAAGTTCCCAATTCACTTCTACTATCAAATTTGCCTAGTTCTCATGTTATTCTTTGTTGAAGAGATATCTAGGTAGGTAATATGCATTTGTCTGAAATACTACATGACAGCAAAAAGCTCAGGAGTGTGCACGTGCCTTCAGCATTATGTGGCAGCAGTTTTTAAAAAAATGTTATACATTAGCAAGAGCACTAGGCTAATGTATAACGTTGCAAAACTGCTGCCTTATAGTGCTGCAGACACGTGCACACTCCTGAGCTTACCTTTTTGTTTTTTAACAAAGGATAACAAGAAAACGAAGACCATTTGATAACAGAAGTACATTGGAAAGTTGTATATTGTATCTGTATCATGAAAGAAACAAATTGTGTTTTATGTCCCTTTAATTTCATGGTTTTATAATTGAAAAACTGAATGTGCATCATTAACAACAAACAAAATGGCAGTTTTGGTTTAGCAATTGTTTCCCAGATTGAAGCTTCTGTGTGTTTACTGATCATGTAAATAATCCTATTAGGTGGCCAATGAATTGATATGTTACATTTTTTAGTACAACTGGGTGACTAGGAACAGGAAATTGTTCAACCGTGACTTCCTGTTTCACAGGGGTATAACTATGAGGTAAAACATAGGCCAAATTCCCTTAGTCATTCATCACAATGGGTAAGGCCAAGGAGTATAGCTGTGATGTTTAGCTTCACAAAATGGTACGTGGCTATACGAAAACAGCAAAAGCATTAAAAATGCCAATTTCTACCATCAGGGCAATTCTCCACCGTCAGAAAAATCTACCCTATTACTCTGCATGCGCTGAGGTCACCGCATTCCAAACATATTTCTGTTACAGATTTGGAAAGCGTTGACGTAAAATAGCGCATGCGCAGTGTCCGGGTAGCTTTTTCTGACAGAACACCGGATTTCTTCTTGTGAAAGGTCAACATACTAAAATCCAGATCTTGTTTGGTGAACTTTCATGTCTACCATCTAGTATGGAGGTGGGTCATTTCAGTGTGTTTTGACCATGCACAAGTCCAGTGTTACATTTGCAAACTTTGTGGGGTACTGGGTAATAATAAAAAAGTTGTCCTTGGTGTATCAAGACCTTTTTAGCTGTGGAATTGGATTTGTGAAAAGTGCCAAACAGTAAAAACAAGAATAAGAAACAATGCTAGTAAAAGCATGGATTATGGTGCGTCTTTAAGTCTTAATGGGTGTACAAGATAATGTAAACATCGATCAAATGTGGGTACAAAATCTAATTTATTTTAACAACAATCAAACTCCATACATATTAAATCATTTTGGGACGTCTCCCATAAAAACAATGTAAAATCTCTGATTAAATGCGCATTAAAAACACACAAAGGGTGTTTAAAAATATAAAAGCAACATCCAAATTCTTGCAGTGTGCAAAGGGAATGTGTAGCAGAGTTCAACACATAGCCTTCTAATTATGCGGTATAAACAGTGTGAGGATATCAAATCGTGTACCTAGAGGCCACAGTTCTGTTTAGATTGAGGTCTAGTTGTTATTTACGTTTTGTCTGTATCCAAATAACTAGGGTTGCCACCCGTCCCTTAAAATACAGAACACTTATAAGTTAGACATGCTGCAGGGTGTGCAGGGAGGAATATGAATAGTGCTGTCCAGAAGCACAATACATGTTCCTCCCTGCACACCCTGCAGCATGTGTAACTCATAAGTGTCCAAGAAAACATGGCTGAGGTGGCAACCCTACAAATAACAGGATCCCTTTGCGGCTTTTACTGCATCTTGGGGAGCAGTTTAGCACTCTCCAGTAACTCCTATGTGTTCGGGTCATTCTGTGCGGCAGTTGCTCCCCCCGGGATAGGGATATCTAGGCAGTGGTGAGGGATCCGGTTTAGCTGCACGGAGCGTTGCAACTAGGAAAAGGAAACTGTTTAACCATGACTTCCTGTTTCACAGGGGTATAACTATGAGGTAAAACATAGGCCAAATTCCCTTAGTCATTCATCACAATGGGTAAGGCCAAGGAATATAGCTGTGATGTGCAGCAAAAGGTTGTTGAGCTTCACAAAAGTGGCTATAAGAAAATAGTAAAAGCATTGAAAATGCCCATTTCCACCATCAAGGCAAATAGCTACCCTATTACTCTGCATGCGCTGTCTGAGGTCACCGCATTCGAAACATATTTCCGTTACAGATTTGGAATATGTTGACGTCAAATAGCGCATGCGCAGTGCACGGGTAGCTTTTTCTGACAGAACACCGGACTTCTTCTTGTGAAAATTCAACATACTAAAATCCAGATCTTGTTTGGTGAACTTTCATGTCTACCATCTAGTAGGGAGGTGGGTCATTTCAGTGTGTTTTGACCATGCACAAGTCCAGTGTTACATTTGCAAACTTTGTGGGGTATTGGGTAATAATAAAAAATTTGTCCTTGGTGTATCAAGACCTTTTTAGCTGTGGAGTTTGATATGTGAAAAGTGCCAAACAGGACTGGCACATATTAAGTATGGGGCCATTTTTCATCAAACCAATAGTAAAAAATTGAAAGTGTCTGATTGTGATTGCGTGGACCATATCAGCCATTATCCTACTGATAATATTCACTGATAGATTTTGATCAACCCAAGATAAGGTCTGTAATGCAAATACATTTTGTAACAAATGCAAAGTGAGCTGTAACATTTTCTCCTTTTAATGTGTCACCAGTGATCCACTTTACCTGCTGGAGTGTTTTAAATTGATTACAATTACCTCATTTACCTTTATTTTTTATTTGAAATAGCTGATTTTGCCCATTTAAACCGCCACCTATACTGAAAATATGAATATGTTTGTATGCTCTAAACAGGAAATACATCTTAAATTAACCTCCCAGTAAGGTTAAGAGTGAAATATGTTTGTATCTGAAATAGCTGGTTTTGCTCATTGAACTCCCTCAGACGTAAAGGGACATAAACCCCAAAAAATCTCTATATTGATTCAGATAAAACATGCAGTTTTAAATACTTTCCAATTTACTTCTATTATCACATTTCCTTAGTTTTCTTGTTATCCTTTATTGAAAAGCAGGAAAGTTATTTCAGTAGTTTGCACTATATGGCAGCAGTTTTGCAACAGTGTTATACATTAGAATAATGTATTTTATAATAGAAGTAAATTGGAAACTTTTTTTTAAAAATAGGGTTCTCTATCTGAATCATGAAATAAAAAATTGGGTTTCATGTCCCTTTAATTAGTATTTAAATACCTAATTTTTATACTCTGCGTACTAGTAGAGATAACAGGACTAGGCCTGCTCTTTCTGTAGGGCCAGCCTATTCAAATGGGCATATCCTTGAGAACTATAGGTACATATTTTAATAAGCAAAAACAACTCTTTCAAATACAAAATTAAACACAAATAAACAATTTTGCGTACATTTAATAATCTGCAGAATGTCAATTTGGAACACGTTAAGGGGAAAACAATTTTACAATAGAGTACCATTAAACACAGGGTTATATTATATAATTCTTTAGAATGCTTATCAAGACACATGCAGGCAATGTTAGCACTGTATATCTAAACCCCAGTCTCCCCATTCCTTTCCATAACTCTGGTAGCCCTATCCCTAAACCCAGTATTCCATCCCTAACCTCAGTGTCCTTACTTCTGAGCATATCCCTGGGAGCCCCATCCCTCACTATACCCTTAGGGCTAGATTTATCAAAGGCTAGGCAAACTCTGTATGTTCTTCGCCTGTAACTGCGCCCCAGCTCGCCTCCGGAGAGGCGCACATGTGCGCCTAAATTTATCATAAAAAATAGACGTAACTTTGCGCAGGCGAGCTGGGGCGTAGTAATGATAAATTGCGCCTGTCGGGAACAGCATTTACTCCCTATTTACTCCCTATAAATATTTGCGCCGCCATGTTTTGATTATTAAAAAAACGTTTTTTAGCTAACTAATTAGCTAATATTTATATTACACAATGTTTCTGTGCTGTTTGTGCCATAAGTTGACACAAAAATGAATATATAAATATATCGATATATATATATAACTTTTATTAGTACCATATGCGCCTGTGGAAGCACAAATTACTGGGAATAACAGTATCTTCTTTGCGCTGAACTTTTGAAAAATTAGTTGAAAGAGTAAAGTACTGCATCTCAAGATGTAAAAGCATGTATTATAATGGTGTTCGCCTCAGTCTGTATGGCTAAATATACAACACGCAATTACAGCCGGAATTATCGGTGAAAAGCAATGATGAATAAGCAACTGGGCGTATTTGTAGGTCGGGCTGTTAAATTACGCCTATTACTAATGTATATTGGTGCACTCGGGAGCGCGCCTGTGCGCCTAGGCGAATGCAAGTGAAGTGCAAAGAAGTTTCTTTCAGATTTGCGCAATTATAGGCGCAGAGTGCTTTGATAAATATGGGGATCCGTTTGTATGCGTTATTTTGAACAAAGTTAGAGGAGAATGGCTTTGATACATTTAGCCCTTAGTAACACCTAATATTTGTATGCGCCTAAATCAGCACTATGGTTCCGCTCTAGTAGGGGACTAAAGAAGAATCTGGTATATATGATAAGAAATATGCTGGGGTAGTACATCTGTATTTCTTCTTTTTTATATCCCTTTAAAGGGACACTCAAGTTAAAATTAAACTTTCAGGATTCAGATAGAGGATCCTATTTTAAACAACTTTCAAGTTTACTTCCATTAACAAAATGTGCACAGTCTTTTTATATTTACACTTTTTGAGTCACCAGCGCCTACTGAGCATGTGCAAGAATTCACAGAATAAACGTGTATGCATTTGTGATTGGCTGATGGCTGTCACAGGATACAGGAGTAGTGGAAATAGACATAACTTGTCAAAAAAAAAAAATCTACTTCTGGTTTGAAGTTAAAGGGACAGTTTACTCAAAAATGTTCTTCCCTTTAATTTATTCCCAATGATCCACTTTACCTGCTGGAGTGTATTAAATTGTTTACAAGTATTTCCATTACCCTTATATTGTCATTGGAAATAGTTGATTGAGCCTGTGGTCTCCCCACCCATCCTGAAAGTTTTTGGCCTCAAGGCCAAGCTGTGTTAACACAGCCAGTAGAAGAAATTACACTCCCAGTGAGTTATAGTAGAGATAAGGTAATAAAATGTTAATTTTCCATTGTTCTCTCCAAGTACTGGTGATTGGTTACGGACAGATATAAAATAAAGAAGCATGCATATGTACACAATGTGATAAAGTAGTGAGATCTGATTATACCTACAAGTTTAACCCATTTTATTAGGTTGTGGCTTCAAAACACAAAATCAGCTAATTCATATACACAAATAAGCCTTAAAAAGCAAATTTCATACATTTTATGCAGCTGGTAAAAAAAAGTAATTGGAAACACATTAAGGGAAAAACAATTTTATAGTTTACTGTCCCTTTAAGATGAAGTGCTATTGCATTGTCTTGTTATCATGCATTTGTTTATTATGCAAATCTACTATATTTACTGATCCTTTAATATTAATATCAATTGGTCCTATATTAAATCCAGTCAAGATTAGGCATTTTCCCTATCAGAAAGTATTTGGGTTCAGAAAAAATACAGGTAGGGCTAATCCATTCTCTAGTACAGGGATGGTTTATTTACTCTGTATACAACTCTGTTAGGGTTTCTAATCTGATAGATATAATAATTTATTCACAAAGAAGTGCACTTGGTTTGAGGGGTCAGTCTCCTCCTGTCTGGCAAAAAGATTTTCTGTACTGAGAGCTATTATTTGACAAGAGACTTGTGGAGCCACCAATCAGCATCTAACAGTTGTGCACTGCCCCCCCCCAGCCTATCTAAGTATGCTTTTAAAAAACGGATAACAAGAGAACTAAGTACATTTGATAAAAGAAGTGAACTGAAATGTTCCTTACAATTGCATGCTCTGTCTAAACCAAGAAAGTTTCATTTTGACTTTCAGGTCCCTTTAGTTAACCCCTTAGCTGCCAGGATTGCAACACCAAAGGGTTAAATTATTTCCCCCTCCTCTCCCTCACTCCCTGGAGCTCCTTCTTGAAAATATTCTGTTCTCTTTTTTCCCTCCTGCCTGTTGTATATTTTTCTTTCTATCATTTGGATCTGTGTCTGTGTAAATAAATCTGGCTACCCCACCTCCCCTCCTTGCTCCGGCACTACGGCTGGGTGCAAAACTACCCTGAGAGGCCCCTCTGAGGCCTGCAGTCTCCTTGGGCCCATGTGGAAAAGTTCTGCTCAATGTGCTGGTCATCCGCATATTGTTTATATAGAGCCTGGCAGGCCTCACTTGAAGACCTCCCTGACTCAGATTCCCATATAGGCACTAGCTTGGACTTGTGCCTCTCACACACATTATTCCAAACTGCCAGATGGGGATGTATCCTCTAATATTTAACACATCCTGCGCCAGCAAAGCCGCCTGCTCAGCTGTAAACTTAGGGATGTGTGCTTTGATCACGCTTTCAGCAACGTTTAAATCATGTCCAACTTCCTCTGGGAACCGAGCTGCCTAATTCCAGAGGTTACACCATCCAAACTGTGAAATCAATGAGACTTCAAATTACATTTTAATAAAACAAAATCTCTTCTGCTGGTCATGCTTCCTAAAAGACCTTACGCTGCCTATATTAATGGGATCTCTTACATTTCAGATTGCTGTTTGTTTTTAAAGGTAACTTTAAACACACTATAGAATAGTTTGTTTTTTTGTGTGCAAATTAATCAATTTTTTCAAGTCTCACAGTTTGCTAAGATGAGGCACCAGGTGTTTATTTGAGATAAATTATTACCTGGGTGGAAAAAATTGACTAACTTGTGTGTTTTTATTCCGTTTTGAACTTGGGCCCCTCCGGGTGTTCTAATCAAATGCCAATTGGTGCACAAAATTAACAGATGGTGATACCAAAAAGGGATTCTTAGATTTATTTATTTTTATTTATTTTTTACATTTTTCAATGTTGTAATTAATAAGAATATATATTTTTTTTAGTTATTTCTCAAAAATAAAAAATAAAAACGTATTCAAATGCTATCAATGGAGACCGGACTCATCCGCCTGTGGCACGGATTCATCATGGACTGCCAATCCCACTATACACAATGAAAGACAATGGAATCCAGCCTCTTATGTTGGGCTCTGAGACATGACTAAGGAGTCGATTTATCAAAGGCTTCGCCTGCCTTCGCCCCCCTACGACTGCAGGTTCTCACAAGAGAACCTGCAATCCGTATTTATCATCAGACCGCTGCTTCCCTAACACTTCTCCACCTCTTAGGTGGAGAAATTCAATCTCCCCGGTCTCGTCCGACCGGGGAGATTGACAGCTCCTGCACGCGCATGATTGGCTGTGCACGGCAGGGGGCGGCATTGCACAAGAACTGCGTCGGATAAATCGAGCCCTAAGAGTCCAACATAGGGCTTGATGATGTAGAAGCAATCAAGAAGTTTTATTATTTTTGATAAGAGGCTGGATTCCCATATCTTTCATTAAAAAAAATAAGGTCGCACAATGTTTAAAGGGGTATGAAAGTCAAAATGTAACGTTTATGGATCAGACAGAACATGCAATTTTAAAAGGCTTTTCAGTTTACTTTTACTATTACATTGACTTAATTGACAGTATCTTTTGTTGAACAGCATAACTAGGTAGGGTCAGGAGCAGCAATACACTATTGTGAGCTAGCTGCTGATTGATGGCTACACTCATATGCTTCTATCATTGGCTCACCTGATGTGGTCAGCTAGCTCCCAGTAGTGCATTGCTGATATGGAACAGACACCTGTATTTTAACCTTTTTGTGGGATTAAACAAACAGTTATTTCTAAGCCAGGGATTTGCAACCTTTTTTTTGCCGTGGCACACTTTTTTACATGAAAAAATCCCTTGGCACACAACCATCCCAAAATTTTACAAAATCACACATTGTAGCCTAATACAGGATATATATACAGTGTGTGTGTATGTATATATATATATATATATATATATATATATATATATATATATATATATATATATATATATATACACACACACACAGTGTATATGTATGTATATATATATATATATATATATATATATATATATATATACATACACACACTGTACTGTGCTGTCATGCCATGCCTCCTACAACCTATACATGACATATTGACATTCATTCACAAACAATCATAATGATTGTCTTTGAATGAATGTAAATGTCATGGTTGTAAATAATGCCTGATGAGCCTGTCACATACCTTCCAATATTTTAAAATTTGAAAGAGGGACACCCCCGGACTGTTGTCAGTCTGCCGCGGCACACCTGAGGATCTCTCACGGCACACTAGTGTGCCACGGCACACTGGTTGAAAAACACTGTTCTAAGCAATAGCGCAATAATAAAATATTCTATTAGAGTATTTGCTTTTTACACTTCTTTGTGCCTTTAAACTGTCAGTGCCATAAAATATGTGCTAATCCTCCGATACAACTGCAACATCTGGGATTATGTATCATTTTTTTTACTAGAAATATGATCCCAATGTATAGATGCTAAAGTACAATATTGTTCTGAATACTCATTGAGACTTACAATAAAATTATAATCTTCTTTTAGTGATTACAGCATTTTTCTACAAACATAAATTTAAGAACACTTTGGTAAATATTACAATAAAAATTCAGTAAAAGTAAAATTAAGACAAATTAAATGCATTGTATATCACTGTATCAGTCAGGACACACTGATATAATGTGAGTTTCACAGAATATTGACTTTCATTCAGTAAAACACTTTATTGAAAGTAAAATCTAGAGGAAAAAAATTTGATGGTACGTTACAACTTGAAAATTGTGGAATTCATGAAGATATATGAGCAGCCGAATACAGTATTGGACAAAACGGATGAAAAACGAATGATTGTTTGACAAAATCGATCTGTTGATTTATTCAAGACGTTTGGCGTTAAAAATGGTGCAGGAATGGGGGGAAGGAGTTATATTGTTTAGTTAAAGGGACATTATACACTCATTTTTTCTTTGCATAAATGTTTTGTAGATGATCTATTTACATAGCCCATAAAGTTTTTGTTTTTTTAATAAATGTATAGTTTTGCTTATTTTTTAATAACATTGCTCTGATTTTCAGACTCCTAACCAAGCCCCAAAGTTTTATGAGAATACCGTCAGCTACCTACTCCAGCTTGCTCCTGTTTGTGTAAAGGGTCTTTTCATATGCAAAAGAAGGGGGAGGGGGGAGTGTCTTATTTGCCACTTGCAGTGGGCTTTCCAGCTACCTTTTTAACAGAGCCAAACTGACAGCTTCTAAGTAAGTTTTTAAACAGTTTTATTCTGGATTTTTATATCAGTATCTGTGCATCTTATTTTTTATAGTAGTGTCTATTACATGCAGTTATATGAAAATGAGTGTATACTGTCCCTTTAATAAACTCCTTTGTATGTAATGATGTACAGGGGTCTGACCATTAATTTGTGCATCGTCCCCTGTCCAATTCTGCCATAGTATTACTAATCATTAAAGTTAGGGACCGCCAGTCAGGCACTAAATGCTGAATTTTTGTTTTATAGGAGTTGTATGTTCTTTTAACATTGACAATTGGTTCTTTTAATTGTTTGGATCCTATAATGTAAGATTTTTCTTTATTAATTGTGTATATTTCCCATTGTGTATATTTGTGTATATTTCCCATTGTGTATATTTGTGTATATTTCCCTTTGTGTATATTTGTGTATATTTCCCATTGTGTATATTTGTGTATATTTCCCATTGTGTATATTTGTGTATATTTCCCTTTGTGTATATTTGTGTATATTTCCCATTGTGTATATTTGTGTATATTTCCCATTGTGTATATTTGTGTATATTTCCCATTGTGTATATTTGTGTATATTTCCCATTGTGTATATTTGTGTATATTTCCCATTGTGTATATTTGTGTATATTTCCCATTGTGTATATTTGTGTATATTTCCCATTGTGTATATTTGTGTATATTTCCCATTGTGTATATTTGTGTATATTTCCCTTTGAAAATAATGGTAACAAATCCAAATCAGATATTCGTCTGAACTGAATGTCTGCATGGATAATTCTGAAAATATGATGTGAATCTTTCGGACTTAACACATTTTTTGCCTGTGCACGTCCAACATCAACCAACATACAGGTACTGTATAATATTCACACGAGCTTGTCTTTAACCTACCTATATTTATAAAATTTAAAGCAACGAAAATGTCCCACAAAACTGACAATGGACTGATCTTACTCTAAGCAAGAATAATGAGTAAGCAAGGAGAACTTTCTGCTATATATCTCCTGTTGAACGCTATGTAAACTAATACATAACCATGGGAAATATTATTTATTCCTACTCACCTTTCATATCTTCTCTAGTATTTACAATAAATAATTATTAAACCTGGGAACTACTATAATGTGAAGACTCCTTACTTTTTTATGTCCTGTTTTAAACCTGAAGGGTTTGGGAAATACACTAAAGGTGACGGATTGCGACATACACTGGGAATCATTTTAAAATATTGCAAGTAAGGTTTTATTTAGCAAATGTGTCTGAAAACCTCTCCCAGATCCTGCTGAAAACAAATGCCCTTGAGAACCATCTTATAGTGGCACCATCTACACTGCCTGGCAGCTCCCTCCCAGGACATCAATAAAGTGTAAATGTCTTGAGAGGTAAAACAGGGAATGGCTAGAGGAATAAAGGAACATATATAAATATAAATTAATTATACATATTGTAAAATATTCTAAAGAATCCATAGAATATATCTATATTTCTACAGTCATTTTATATTTAATATTTTAAAAATGCAGATTGAAGATAACAATTCTTCATGTGCACTAACTCGACTGTGTGAGTCCTAAATTGCAAACCCTGAGGCGCATTAAAGGGAAGGTTTACACCAATTTTATTTAACTGTATGCAATAGACACTACTATAAATAATAATATGCACAGATACTGATATAAAAATCCAATATAAAACAGTTTAAAAACTTACTTAAAAGGTCGCAGGTTAGCTCTGTTATAAGGATTAGCTAGAACACCCACTGAAAGTGGGAAATATTCAGACACTCCCCCCTCCCCCTTTCTCTGCATATGAAAAGACTTTACACAAACAGGAGCAAGCAGGAGTAGGTATCTGTCGGTATTCTCTTAAAACTTTGGGGCTTGGTTAAGAGTCTGAAAATCAGAGCAATGCTATTTAAAAATAAGCAAAACTATACTTTTTTTTAACAAAAAAGCTGTATAGGCTATATAAATGGGTCATCTTCAAAATAGTTATGCAAAGAAAAATCTAGTGTATAATGTCCCTTTAATATATTTGATACTGTTCATGTAAAATACATATATATACTGTATATAGGAAATCGATGTACAGGTAGATATAGATATATATAGAAATACGTATTTACAATAAAAAAGTACATAATCCTCTAAATGAAGAATAGTGGAATGTTAAACATGTACAGTACATATACAGTAAAGTGTTTATATGAGTGTAACTGTACTATTGCATGTATTTATGTTGTGTGTTATGCAACTTTTTCCCTCCCCTTCCCTTAATGCGAGCTCTGAAGTCCTGTTAACCCGCCGCGTGTAAATTTCGATTGCACTCGAGCCAACTATTTCACTTTCAAATTGTTATATGTGTGCTATTTCCGTTGCACGCAAACTTGTAATCCAGCCCATAATTGTAAAAAATATGTCTACATATTAATGTCACGCTAATCTTTCTTTTGACTTAATCATTATATCTAGCCCGTATTTTCTTTTTTGCTATCACTTTAAATGAGCTTATGATATAATTTATATTATACTACTAATATATACTGTTCATTCAAGTGTTTGTAAGATACATTTACTACATATTGTGCACTCTTTGAGGTGCAGATTCGCATGAACGAGCCTACTACCATAAGCGATTTCTACTTATCCTTTTTACCAGCTTGGTGCGCACAGAGATAAATCAGCCCAAACTTGTTCATTTGGGCTAATAAATAGGCCCTGCTCGGGCACTATTGGTTGCATGAGAGCAGTTGGAATTCCACAAGAGAGCTCTTGCACAATTTTAAAGGGACATGAAACCCCAAATTTTTCTTTCGTGGTTCATATAGAGCATACGATTTAAACAACTTTTCCAAGTTACTTAGCTGCTGATTGGAGGCTGTACATATACTTTTCTTGTCGGCTTACCTATGTGTTTAGCTAGTTCCCAGTAATGCATTGCTGCTCCTCTAACAAAGGATACCAACTGAATGAAGTAAAATTGATAATAAAAGTAAATTGGAAAGTTGATTATAAATGTATGCTCTATCAAAATCATATAAGAAAAAAATTAGGGTTTCATGTGCCTTTAAATTTCACCAAATGATCCTTCATTGCAAGTGGTGATTGCTTGAGAACTTGTCTGCCTGCAGCTTGATACATTTTCCTATAAATATATTTTAAAGTGAATGGCAATTTTCAGCAATGAGTTCCCGGTTTTTAAAAATACTTTTAAAAACAGGGGCACTTTCATTGATGAAAATTTACATTGCACCGGATTTGTAGAAATACTTCCCTTTTACTTCTGCAAAGCCGGATCGATGATCCCCCACCTTCTACTTCCTGCTGTACAACCACAGCAATGACGAAACTGGCTTCCTCCAATCACAGCCGGGCATCACGAGATGGACGGTCTGGGGTGCAAGCCATGATTGGAGGAAGCCGGTTTTGTCATTTCTGACATCAGTACAGAGGAACTGAGGCTGTGATCGGCGATCCGGCTTTGCAGAAGTAAAAGGTAAAGTATTTCTACAAATCCGGTGCGATGTAAATTTTCATCAATGAAAGTGCCCCTGTTTTTAAAAGTATTTTTAAAAACCGGGCACTCATTGCTGAAAATTGCCATTCACTTTAAGGACTTAGCTGTGGTATCAACTACATTACTACATTAATAACTTTCTGATATGTATTTTTGCTACATTGTTATTCTGCAATATTCTCAGTGCAATTTTACCCATGTACTTGTTATGGGTAAAGTCAGATATTAGGTAATCCTGGGATTACCCGGGTAAAATGGACATTACCCAAGTGGCTGGGGCTAAAGCCTGATGTATGATCATAAATCCCCTCAGAGTGTGGAGTCACTGCATGAAATATATATAGACGATGCACTGTAATTCCCCCATCTTTACTATCTTGTTTGCCTCCACCTGGGGGGTTCAAGGGCTTTGCCCCCCTTGTAAACCTCATTCCACAAGGTTCAGTTGGGGAGGATCAGCGGGGCAACTTCCTTTAACCCCCCAGACGAAGGCAAAATAAATAGTGTAGATGGGGGAATTAGAGGACATTGGGCTTTACCCACAGCTGCTTGGGTAATGTCCGTTTTACCCGGGTATTTCTAGGATTACCCGGATTTCTTACTTTACTGGTAACATTCATTTTTGGTTTTGGTTTTGCTTTTATCTAAACTGAAAAACTGAAAAACAGCAGTTTTACTTATTATCCCTCAATAGCTTTATAATCATTTCTGAAATCTATATTTACCTATCAAAACTGTATATTTTTTTTTAGTAGACAACCCAAAGTATTGATCCAGGCCCATTTTGGTATATTTCATGCCACCATTTCACCGCCAAATGAGATCAAATAAAAAAAGTTAACTTTTTCACAATTTTAGGTTTCTCACTGAAATTATTTACAAACAGCTTGTGCAATTATGGCACAAATGGTTGTAAATGCTTCTCCGGAATCCCCTTTGTTGAGAAATAGCAGACATATATAGCTTTGGCATTGCTTTTTGGTAATTAGAAGGCCGCTAAAAGCCGCTGCGCACCACACTTTTATTATGCCCAGCAGTGAAGGGGTTAATTAGGTAGTTTGTAGGGTTAATTTTAGCTTTAGTGTAGAGATCAGCCTCCCACCTGACACATCCCACCCCCTGATCTCTCTCTGACCCCCCTCAAACAGCTCCATTCCCTCCCCCACCTTACAATTGTCACCACCATCTTAAGTACTGGCAGAAATTCTGCCAGTATGAAATAAAATACTTTTTTTTCTTTTTCTTTTTCTTTTTTTTTTTTAATATTTTTTTTAAAAAAAATATATTTGCTGCAGTATAGGTTCCCCCTAACCCCCCAACCTCCCTGACCCCCCACCAAAAAAAAGCTCTCTAACCCTCCCCCCTCTACCTATTTGCCACCATATTAGGTACTGGTATCCAGTTTGTTGCAAAATTGGCATTTAAAAAAATAAAATAAATAAAAGTCCTATTTTTCTGTAGTGTAGCTGCCCCCCCCCCCCCCTCAATATACTACCCCCCTCCCAGATCCCTTTTTGTTAACGGATCCCACATGGGATCCCCCTCATTGCCCCTCCTCCCTCCTTCACCCTAAATGTCACCGTTTTTTTCTTTTTATATACCCTGTAGCGTGGCCGAGCGGTCCCACCCACTCCCGCCTTCCTCCGGCCTCCTCTAGCAATGGGCCGCCCACCCGCTTCCTTCCTTACGCTCCCACTCACCAACGATCTGCACCACGACTATCCGATGCATGCATCGGTAACTCTGCAAATCTATTTCTGCAGTGCCCCACTCACAGCAGTAATGAGCAAGTCAGACTATATTATTAAATACATTTCAGGCCTGAAGATATTCAAATCTTTTCTTTTTAAATAGTGTTGAAACTCCAACACTTGTCCCTAGGCCTTGTGTATGAGCATAGGTTATAACTTTATAACTATTGCGGGCTTTGTCTTTTCTAGATACTAGACATGTACAAGGACAAACAATTCACTTCATTTGCCACAATTTTTTTAAAATTTATTTTGATTGTGATTCGTTAAGGGAGTTATTGGAATTTTGTTAACAAAAATTAATTTGCGTGCTATTTCATATGGGAAACAGGGAGCAGCTAGACGGAAGCTTAAATAAAGTAATAGCTAGTGCTACTGCTACAAACCAGCAGCAGCACAAAAAATATTATTTTTTTATGGAGTTAGGACTAGAACAAATAAAGCTTACATACTTGTTGGCTGACACATAAATCAATTAACTGACAGTTACGTTTTTAACTGCAGGAACAAATCAGACAAATGCAAGGAATATGGATGATTTTTTTTACTTTTGTCCAAATGAAAATCTCATGTCTATTAGATACTCATGTGTTATTATACTCAGGTATTATTTTTTTAGCCCTTCGCAACAATCTCATTCACCATCTGCCATCTCTGATTTGAGTTTTTCATTCCCTATATTTTTTTATTATAAAAGTTTATACTATTTCTCAACCAAAAAAAAGAAAAAGGTTTAATTCTGCATCTTGGCAACACTCTTCATTCTGCCTTTACCACAATACAAGATATGTTGTTTGGTAATACTAAAGTGATTGCTGCTTTTTACTCTGTAATTGTCCAAATGAATAACAAATAACTTTAACCAACAAAAGTAAATAAAAATCAAATGCACTTTAATTTAAACCTTGTGTTCCTTTTTTTTTTCTTTCAAATTCCATCATGGTCTTGCTTTCCCACTGATTGCAGAAGGATTCAATTCAGGTAATCACGGGGGGGGGGGGGGGGGCTCTATAAGGCAGTGCCCATCTGGTGATGGCATCACCTTCACAGACTCACAATTGCTCAATGGTTGAAATGAGAATCTGGGTGAACTGCATATAGTATAAGTGCTGGTATGCTGGGGAGTTGGGTGGACTGCATATAGTATAAGTGCGTGTATGCTAGGGAGCTGGGTGGACTGTATATAGTATAAGTGCTGGTATGCTGGGGAGTTGGGTGGACTGCATATAGTATAAGTGCGTGTATGCTAGGGAGCTGGGTGGACTGCATATAGTATAAGTGCGGGTATGCTGGGGAGCTGGGTGGACTGCATATAGTATAAGTGCTGGTATGCTGGGGAGTTGGGTGGACTGCATATAGTATAAGTGCGTGTATGCTAGGGAGCTGGGTGGACTGCATATAGTATAAGTGCGGGTATGCTGGGGAGTTGGGTGGACTGCATATAGTATAAGTGCGTGTATGCTAGGGAGCTGGGTGGACTGCATATAGTATAAGTGCGGGTATGCTGGGGAGCTGGGTGGACTGCATATAGTATAAGTGCTGGTATGCTGGGGAGTTGGGTGGACTGCATATAGTATAAGTGCGTGTATGCTGGGGAGTTGGGTGGACTGCATATAGTATAAGTGCGTGTATGCTGGGGAGTTGGGTGGACTGCATATAGTATAAGTGCGTGTATGCTGGGGAGCTGGGTGAACTGCATATAGTATAAGTGTGTGTATGCTGGGGAGCTGGGTGAACTGCATATAGTATAAGTGTGTGTATGCTGGGGAGTTGGGTGGACTGCATATAGTATAAGTGCGTGTATGCTGGGGAGCTGGGTGAACTGCATATAGTATAAGTGCGTGTATGCTGGGGAGCTGGGTGAACTGCATATAGTATAAGTGTGTGTATGCTGGGGAGCTGGGTGGACTACATATAGTTTAAGTGCTGGTATGATGGGGAATTGGGTGGACTGCATATAGTATATGTGCGTGTATGCTGGGGAGTTGGGTGGACTGTATATAGTATAAGTGCTGGTATGATGGGGAATTGGGTGGACTGCATATAGTATATGTGCGTGTATGCTGGGGAGCTGGGTGTACTGTATATAGTATAACTGCAGGTATGCTGGGGAGCTGGGTGGGCTGTATATCGTATAAGTGCTGTTATGCTGGTGAGCTGGGTGGACTGCATATAGTATAAGTGCAGGTATGCTCAGGAGCTGGGTGGACTGCATATAGTATATGTGCGGGTATGCTGGGGAGCTGGGTGGACTGCATATAGTATATGTGCGTGTATGCTGGGGAGCTGGGTGGAATGCATATAGTATAAGTGCGGGTATGCTCAGGAGCTGGGTGGACTGCATATAGTATATGTGCGAGTATGCTGGGGAGCTGGGTGGACTGCATATAGTATAAGTGCTGGTATGATGGGGAGTTGTGTGGACTGCATATAGTATATGTGCGTGTATGCTGGGGAGCTGGGTGGACTGCATATAATATAAGTGCTGGTATGATGGGGAGTTGGGTGGACTGCATATAGTATAAGTGCGGGTATGCTGGGAAATTGGATGGACTGCATATAGTATAAGCACATGTATGCTGGGGAGCTGAGTGGACTGCATATAGTATAAGTGCAGGTATGCTTGGGAGCTGGGTGGACTGCATATAGTATAAGTGCGTGTATACTGGGGAGCTGGGTGGACTGCATATAGTATAAGTGCATGTATGCTGGGGTGCTGGGTGGACTGCATATAGTATAAGTGCGGGTATGCTCGGGAGCTGGGTGGACTGCATATAGTATAAGTGCGGGTATGCTGGGGAGCTGGGTGGACTGCGTATAGTATAAGTGCTGGTATGATGGGGAGTTGGGTGGACTGCATATAGTATAAGTGCGGGTATGCTGGGAAATTGGATGGACTGCATATAGTATAAGCACATGTATGCTGGGGAGCTGAGTGGACTGCATATAGTATAAGTGCAGGTATGCTGGGGAGCTGGGTGGACTGCATATAGTATAAGTGCGTGTATACTGGGGAGCTGGGTGGACTGCATATAGTATAAGTGCATGTATGCTGGGGTGCTGGGTGGACTGCATATAGTATAAGTGCGGGTATGCTCGGGAGCTGGGTGGACTGCATATAGTATAAGTGCGGGTATGCTGGGGAGCTGGGTGGACTGCATATAGTATAAGTGCTGGTATGATGGGGAGTTGGGTGGACTGCATATAGTATATGTGCGTGTATGCTGGGGAGCTGGGTGGACTGCATATAGTATAAGTGCGTGTATGCTGGGGAGCAGCGTGGACTGCATATAGTATAAGTGCAGGTATGCTGGGGAGCTGGGTGGACTGCATATAGTATAAGTGCGTGTATACTGGGGAGCTGAGTGGACTGCATATAGTATAAGTGCAGGTATGCTGGGGAGCTGGGTGGACTGCATATAGTATAAGTGCGTGTATACTGGGGAGCTGGGTGGACTGCATATAGTATAAGTGCATGTATGCTGGGGTGCTGGGTGGACTGCATATAGTATAAGTGCGGGTATGCTCGGGAGCTGGGTGGACTGCATATAGTATAAGTGCGGGTATGCTGGGGAGCTGGGTGGACTGCATATAGTATAAGTGCAGGTATGCTGGTGAGCTGGGTGGACTGCATATAGTATAAGTGCAGATATGCTGGTGAGCTGGGTGGACTGTATAAAGTATAAGTGCTGGTATGCTGGGGATTTGGGTGGACTGCATATAGTATAAGTGCTGGTATGATGGGGAGTTGGGTGGACTGCATACAGTATAAGCACGTGTATGCTGGGGAGCTGGGTGGACTGCATATAGTATAAGTGCAGGTATGCTGGTGAGCTGTGTGGACTGTATATAGTATAAGTGCGGGTATGCTGGGGAGTTGGGTGGACTGCATACAGTATATGTGCTGGTATGATGGGGAGTTGGGTGGACTACATATAGTATAAGTGCGGGTATGCTTGGAAATTTGGTGGACTGCATATAGTATAAGCACGTGTATGCTGGGGAGCTGGGTGGACGGCATATAGTATAAGTGCAGGTATGCTGGTGAGCTGGGTGGACTGTATATAGTATAAGTGCAGGTATGCTGGGGAGCTGAGTGAACTTCAATTAGTATAAGTGCAGGTATGGTGGGGAGCTGGGTGGACTGCATCTAGTATAAGTGTGGGTATGCTGGGGAGCTGGGTGGACTGCATACATTATAAGTGCGGATATGCTGGGGAGCTGGGTGGACTGGATACATTATAAGTGTGGGTATGCTGGGGAGCTGGGTGGACTGCATATAGTATAAGTGCGGGTAAGCTCTAGCTGGTGGACTGCATATAGCTAGTGAGTGTAAAATCTAGCTGTTGGAATGCATATAGTATAAGTGCGGGTAAGTTCTAGCTGGTGGACTGCATATAGTATAAGTGCAGGTATGCTGGGGAGCTGGGTGGACTGCATATAGTATAAGTGCGGGTAAGCTCTAGCTGTTGGACTGCATATAATATAAGTGCGGGTAAGCTCTAGCTAGTGGACTGCATATAGTATAAGTGTGTTTAAGCTCTAGCTGGGTGAACTGCATATAGTATAAGTGCGGGTAAGCTCTAGCTGGTGGACTGCATATAGTATAAGTGTAGGTAAGCTCTAGCTGGTGGACTGCATATAGCTAGGGAGGGTAAGCTCTAGCTGGTGGACTGCATATAGTATAAGTGTGGGTACGCTCTAGCTGGGTGGACTGTATATAGTATAAGTGTAGGTAAGCTCTAGCTGGTGGACTGTATATAGCTGGTGAGGTTAAGCTCTAGCTGGTGGACTACTTATAGTATAAGTGTGGGTAAGCTCTACCTGGTTGACTGCATATAATATAAGTGTGGGTAATCTTTAACTGGTGGACTGCATACAGTATAAGTGCGGGTAATCTCTAGCTGGTGGGCTGCATATAGTATAAGTGTGGGTAATCTCTAGCTAGTGGAATGCATATAGTATAAGTGTGGGTAAGTATTGATCTATACCCATTTTTGTTATATTTCATGCCACCATTTCACCACCAAATGCGATCATGTAAAAAAAAAAAAGTTAACCTTTTAACAAACTTTGGGTTTCTCACTGAAATTATTTACATACCGCTTGTGCAATCATGACATAAATGGTTGTAAAAGCTTCTCTGGGATCCCATTTGTTCAGAAACAGCAGACATGCATGGCTTTGCCATAATTATTTGGTAATTAGAAGGCCCTAATTGCAGATGCGCATCACACTTATTCCCGGCAGTGAAAAGTTATTCAGGTAGCTTGTAAGGTTATTTTTAGCTGTAGTGTAGAGATTACCCTCCCACCTGACACCTCCTACCCCTGATCCCTCGCAAACAGCTCATTCCCCCTCCACACACTCATCCTCACCAGATTAGATGCTGGCAGGCAGGCTTTTTTTTAAATTATTATTATTATTATTATTATTATTAATAAAAAAAATTCTGCAGTGTAGTGATGCCTGCTAAACCTTCCCACCTCCCTGATCCCTCCCAAATCTCCAACCCTTCCTCATTCCACTAATGGCAGCCATCTTTGGTACTGGCAGCTGTCTGCAAGTATCTAATTTATTATATATATTTTTTTTTTGTGTGTGTGTATTGTAGTGGTTCCCCCACCTTTCCCTTCCCATTGATTGTTACAAAGGGAACCCCCACCCCCCATTCCACCATTTTCTGTAGTAGTCCATACCTCTCTCTCCCTTCAATTTTTGTTTCTGCAGTGTAGAGCCCCTTACACTCCCTCCCCCTCCCTCCCCCCTTCTCTGCTGGGCCACCCAACTGCCTCCTGGTATCCCTCCCCTCCTGCCGGCAGCAGCAGATGATCGTTAGAGATGGTGACACACACAGACAGTTTTACAGTTTGTAATGATCTGGCATCTGCCGTCATATGGTAACTCATCACCGATCGTGCTCGGTTACCATATGAAGTCAGATGCCTGCAGCTCAGGAACAACAGTTTTTGGCTGTCACTTTACAACTGAGACTGCTGGAGCTTCCTGAAGCTGTGATGTAGATCTACGTTATGTGGTACAATGGGCTTCGTACCGCATTACGCAGATCTATGTCATATATGCTTAAGAGGTTAAAGGAACTTGAAAGTCAAAATTCTACTTTTCAATTTACTTTGATTATCAAATTGACTTTGTTGGAAACAATAGCTAGGTAGGCATCAGTGCACTTCTGAAAACTAGCTGCTGATTGGTGGCTACACACATATGCTTCTTGTCATTGGCTCAACAAGTGTGTTCAGCTAGTTCCCAGTAGTGCATTGCTGCTCCGGAGCTGACTTTAATCTATGTGCTACTGTTTAACCCCTTTTCAGGGGTGAGACACAAAGTTATAGTGGAATAATAAAACACATGTCCCTGTAACATTCTCCTCTGTACCATCTATGCCCCAGTCTTATGTACAACATGGTTCATAATACCTGTAGTTATTTCCCTTTATGAATATAATGCAGTGTCATATCAGCTAATACTCATTGCTATGGAGACTCATGCTTGCTACAGAGATATAGCTATAGTGCAAACACATGACAAGCTGTGCACGGGATATACAGTCACATTAAATTATTATTATTTTTATCTTAAGCTTTTCCATGATGTGGAGGTTACAAATCTTAAGAGGTGGTTCACTGGCTTTTTGTGCGTGGAGCCACATCAAGAGAGGAAGGGTAGTGGATAGACAGATCGATGGGGAGTGTGTCTGAGTGGACCTTGGGCGTGTTTTGAGCATGCTTAGAGGGACACTAAACCCAAATGTTTTCTTTCATGATTCAGATAGAGCATACAATTTTAAGCAACTTTCTTATTTACTCCAAATAAAAAAAAAATTGTTCTCTTGGTATCTTTATTTGAAAAAGTAGGAATATAAGCTTAGGAATTTAAGCTACATTTAACCAGCAAGCTCTTCCCAGGTGCTTAACCTAAAATGGGCCGGCTCCTATGCTTAAATTCCTGCCTTTCAAATAAAGATACCAAGAGAACAAAGAAAAATGGATAATAGGAGTAAATGAGAAAGTTGCTTAAAATTGCATGCTCTATTCGAATCATAATAGAAAACAATTTGGGTTTGGTATCCCTTTAAATCTGGGAAAATGGGTGGGCGAGCCCTTTATCAGACCTCACATTTGATTTCGAGCTATGTCCCATTGTCCTTCTGAGACAGTTATTTGTCCTTAATTGCAGAATTTCCCTTAGCCCCACCCATGGAGCACACAGACACGCCCCCACAGTACCTAGACACACCCACTGACCAACCAGGCACATCCACAATCCCGCCCACAAACCACCCACAATCAAACCCCTCCCAACACAGCTCTACCCACAAAATTGTGATGGGCCCCCATCAACCTCCTGGGTCCCTCATACCCAGCCACAAATATTGGGAAGTATGATCTATGCTTTCCAGGCCTCCAGTCTCAGGGACAGCTGGATTCCCTGTGCCTAGAGGAACACAAAATCTAAAAACATTACTGAAGTCAATGCAGACACTGTGTCTATATTGGTTTTAAAAAATCTAGAAAGGGAAAAGAAACAACCCTGAACTTAAAACGCTAGTTTTGGGAACAAGATGCAGTTTTACCAAGAAATGTAAAACAGCAAATGCTGGAATCGCTACATGAAGGACAACCTGGCACAGCAAGGATACAACAAAAAGCGTGCGGTTATGTACAGTGGCCAGGTTACTGGAGACTGTGTGAAAAGCTGTCATAAATGTAATCAAACGGAGCATGAAATGACGAAAGAAAAACACAGCCTTGCAATTGGGACAGAATTTGAGTGGATTTTGGAGGCTCGATTAATGGAAAGAATTATGTCATAAAAATGCAAGAACATTTAAAGTGACCAGGCAACATACAATTGGAACGTACATATACTTGTCCTGCTGTAAAAGAAAAGAGTTTTATACGGATTATGCAAAGATATTAGTATCTGGTAATATTCCGATTGCTGCAACAGAATTTATAAAAATAAATTAAATTCAACAAACGCTGAGCACACCATATCTTCCAGCATCAAAAAAATTTGGATAACCTGGGATTATCTAAAGGCAAATTTGACCGTGAAAGAGGTGTCACTTATATTTCTTTATGTCAAAGATAAATATATACATTATAGTACTCAATAGAATAACGCTTATTAAAAATACAAAGTAATGATCACAATTAAAGTGTGCCTTAAAAATAGTATTAATAATACACATTGAAATTCAGTCTAAAGTACTCAGCGAAATGCAATTTTAAATTATGCAGCATTTTAAAAATTATATTATGCAAGAAAAAAAGATATATTTAACTATTAAAAAAAGTAATATTTAGTGCATAAATTAGTATCAAAATATGGAGTTTTTAAAACTATTAGAGAAGTGTGCACTATATGTTTCTGCTGTAAATACATCTTGCAGCCTTGTGGAGTGAGCTGAACAAGGGCATTTCTTTGGTATGGATGACATTTTCTTACATTATGTTATGCCTAAAGGTCTCAGAGTTTTATCTCAGCAAAGGAAAGCTGGTGAGTTTGTCTCATACTATCTTAAAGGGACAGTCTACACCAGAATCTTTATTGTTTTAAAAGATAGATAATCCCTTTATTACCCATTCCCCAGTTTTGCATAACAACACAGTTATAATAATATACTTTTAACCTCTGTGATTATCTTGTATCTAAGCCTCTGCAAACTGCCCCTTTATTTCAGTTCTTTTGACAGACTTGCAGTTTAGCCAATCAGTGCCTGCTCCCAGATAACTTCACGTGCACGAGCACAGTGTTATCTATATGAAATACGTGAACTAACACCCTCTAGTGGTGAAAAACTGTTAAAATGCAATCTGAAAAGAGGTGGGCTTCAAGGTCTAAGAAATTAGCATATGAACCTCCTAGGTTAAGCTTTCAACTAAGAATACCAAAAGAACAAAGCAAAATTGGTGACAAAAGTAAATTGGGAAATTGTTTAAAATTACATGCTCTATCTGAATCATGAAAGTTTATTTTGGCCTAGACTGTCCCTTTAACCACTTATTGCACTGATAGAACAAGTCATATATGCAAAACTAGAAAGCAAATGCAAAATGAAGGACTCTGAAAACAGTTTCATTTGATTTGTTATCAATGCTGGGTGCTCCCTGTCACGTTCGTTCATTCATTCCCACCTGCAAAATTCTGCACTCCAGAAAGCTTCAGTACTTTCTATAAGAGGCACGGTGCACCTCACTACTTGTTGAGACATCCAGGCTCGGCCTTCTTTTTAGAAAATTGAGTGAAGTCTACATATATGAATGTCAGTGTGGTATCTCTTTCTCTGGACCACAGGCCCCAAGGGCTGGGCATTTGCAGATAAGCCATAAGAAAATGAGGTTATAAATTGAAAGAACAAAGCTGATTGGATTTTTATACCACTAGTTCAGGATTGGCTTGTAAACAGCTGTCAAATCACTGTGAGACACACTATTTGAGGGCTGTTCTTCAGATTACTCTATGGATCAGTTAAATTATACAAGAAAAATCAGATTGATAACCATGGGTGTCCACAAGGGGGGGCAAGGGGGGGGCATCTGCCACCCTGGATTTTCCTCCCCAACTGGAGTACAAACTGCAGAAAAAAAGACAATAGTATGTATGTTTGTTGATTTTTTTCTTTTAATTCCCCTGAATGTAGCTCCATTTGAGAGAAAGAAGCACATTATCCTGGAAGTTACATAGCATTCTGGAATTTATAGTTCACTATATCCCTCTCAGTATTGTGCCACTGCAGTTCTGGACTTTAATTCCCAGTAACCGTTGTACAGTGGTGGGAAGGCAGCATCAAGTAAGGCCGAAAGTTTTGCATGAGGTCATGCCCCCTCATCCATGCTGTGTGTGTATGTGCTATGAGCCATGTAGGAGGATTTCCACTCCCACCACCTTTTTACCAGCAGCAAAGAATAAGATGTCTCATTAATGTCAATGTGCTCCCAGTTAACACTTTTTGTGTCTTGTTCACATACTGGTAAAAGTTTTGCCAATAATATAAATAGAGGAATGTTTATTTTGCATATTTTAGGTAATGTAGTGGTTTAAGGCTTTATATGTATAGGTTAACTTATGTTAGGTATTTTGTGTTTAATTTTAATTAACTGTATAATGCAAGAGATCAAATAAACAAAGAAATAAATAAAACTGTATGCTCCTTCTATTTCTATTTATAAGTTAGGAGTCTGGATAAAGACATTCATTTTATTACACCCCCAAAAAATGTGTAAAAGTGTAGCATCTAGTGACCCCAAAATGTATAGTGTACTTGTAAACTAGGACTAGTATCACATAGTTGCCAACATTTAAAAAAATTTTCCAGGGACACTTTGCAGCAGAGCAAGCAAGCGGGTTACTGGAGTATTGACGACCTACTGTTCAACTGCTCCACCCACTCAGTTCTGCAATCAAAACACACCCATTTGAAAGTAATAGTATAATTTAGACTTATCCATAGTTTATTATACAGATTACAGCGCCAAGCTCTTACACCTACCCAGTCTCTGGAACACATTCTGGGCATATGGTTATTTTTACAACACAGCATCAAAACTAGAAAGACAAATAATATGTGAACCCATTCAATAATAATAACAATATTCCATTAGGAATGAATTATATTTAAATAATACACTATATCTATTTATCATCTATCTATCTGTATATGTGTATATATATATATATATATATATATATATATATATATATATATATATATATATATATATATATACAAACAATAAATGTTGTGCAAAGGAGATTTTCAGGGACATTTCCAGGGACAAAAAAAATCCAGGGACTGTCCCTGGAAATCAGGGACTGTTGGCAACTATGGTATCATCATATTGGGATAACTTTCAACTCCTGATTTTATATATATATATATGTGTGTGTGTGTGTGTGTGTGTTTATTGTCTGGGCATATTTCACTTTATTGTGCCACTCCTGGAAAAATGTCTGCGGACGCCCATGTTGATAACCCAAATCTATCTTTCATCTCCTGACATGCCTCCCTCTTTACGCACACAGATCACCAACTGTTGCTCTGCAATTTCCTTCTGGATGTCTTTGCATTACCTCCAACTCAATCTATCTAAAACTGAGCTGCTTCTTATTCCTCCCTCTCTGAGACATCCTACACCTGACATTTCTCTGACAGTTGGAGACTCAATTCTCAGCACCTCACCCCATGTCGGCTGTCTTGGGGTCACACTTGACTCTGAAGTCACATTCACTCAAAATCTTGGCGTGCACACCTGTGTATCATTTCAAGGATTTGACCTTTCCACACTCAAGAAACCACAAAAATACTAATTAATTCCCTTGTCACGCATTGGCCATTGCAATCTACTTCTAAATTGCTTTCCCAAACACCACCTCTCCCCCTCCCATCTAGTATGAATGCTTCGGCTAGACTCATCCACCTAAGTTGCCAATCTACATCAGCTGCTCTGCTCTGCCAGTCTCTACACTGGTTCCCCATACAATTCAAAGTATTAACCCTAACCTAACATATTAACCCTAACCTATAAAGCACTCAATAGTCTTGCTCCCAACTATATTTCCTCCCTCATCTCCAAATATTTCCCCAGTCGTCCTCTTTAATCATCCGCTGACTCTCCACTCCTATTATCTCTACGCCCCTCTTACGTCTCCAAGCATCTCACACACTGCACCTGTCCTCTGGAACTCTTATAGTTTGAAATGCTTCTTTTTGAAAAAATAAAATGCTGAGTACAATGTTGCTTTCAGATATGCAAAGAAAGGATGGGCGCTCGTTCTGGCACAGTAATCAGTACACACAAGAACCAGTAAATAGATTTGTACAATCAATAAATGCATGATAAAAAGACAATGCATTAGCACTTAGTCTGAACTTCAAATGAGTAGCAGATTGTTTTCTGACAAATTTCAGTTATGTCTATTCCCACTCACCCTGTATAATGTGACAGCCATCAGCCAATCACAAATGCATATGCATATAGTCAGTGAATTCTTGCATGTGCTTAGTAGGAGCTGGTAACTCAAAAAGCGTAAATATAAAAAGACTGTGTACATTTTGTTAATGGAAAGTTGTTTAAAATTTCCTGCTCTGTCTGAATCATGAAAGTTTAATTTTGACTTCAGTGTCTTTTTAAGCTATACAGATGCTCTGGACTAAAACTGTGTCTTGTAACCAGTGTTCTCCCTAAGGCCAGTTTTGTGTGCGGCCCAGCAGTGAAACAGTTAATTAGGTAACCACACCCTGCAATAAGCAAACACTGCACAATGCAGACGGCAAGGTATGGTTCTTTTGTTAACTGTTTAACTGCTGGGCTGCACACAAAACTGTCCTTAGAGGGAACACTGCTTGTAACCTTAAAAATCTGCTTAGGTCTGGTGTATTCTTTTTGCTGATCGCCCCAGATTATAAATATGCAGAGAAAATTCACAAACTAGGCAGGAATCTGAGAGAATATGCACAATCTAGGCAGGGATCTGAGAGTATATGCAGAATCTAGGCAGGAATCTGAAATAATATGCACAATCTAGGCAGGGATCTGAGGGAATATGCACAATCTAGGCAGGAATTTGAGAGAATATGCACAATCTAGGCAGGAATCTGAGAGAATATGCACAATCTAGGCAGGGATCTGAGAAAATATGCACAATCTAGGCTGGAATCTGAAATAAAATGCACAATCTAGGCAGGGATCTGAGAGAATATGCACAATCTAGGCAGGAATCTGAGAGAAAATACACAATCTAGGCAGAAATATGAGAGAATATGCACAATCTAGGCAGGGATCTGAGAGTATATGCACAATCTAGGCAGGAATCTGAGAGAATATGCACAATCTAGGCAGGGATCTGAGAGAATATGCACAATCTAGGCAGGAATCTGAGAGAATATGCACGATCTAGGCAGGAATCTGAAAGAATATGCACAATCTAGGCAGGGATCTGAGAGAACATGCACAATCTAGGCAGGGATCTGAGAGAATATGCACAATCTAGGCAGGAATCTAATAGAATATGCACAATCTAGGTAGGAATCTGAGAGACTATGCACAAGATAGGCAGGAATCTGAGAGAATATGCACAATCTAGGCAGGAATCTGAGAAAAAATGCACAAACTAGGAAGGAATATGAGAGAATATGCACAATCTAGGCAGGAATCTGAGAGAATATGCACAATCTAGGCAGGAATCTGAGAGAATATGCACAATCTAGGCAGGAATTTGAGAGAATATGCACAATCTAGGCAGGAATCTGAGAGAATATGCACAATCTAGGCAGGAATCTAAGAGTATATGCACAATCTAGGCAGGAAACTGAGAGAATATGCACAATCTAGGAAGGAATCTGAGAGAATATGCACAATCTAGGCAGGGATCTGAGAGAATATGCACAATCTAGGCAGGAATCTGAGAGAATATGCACACTCTAGGCAGGAATCTGAGAGAATATGCACAAGCTAGGAAGGAATCTGAGAGAATATGCACAAACTAGGCAGGAATCTGAGAGAATATGCACAAGCTAGGCAGGAATCTGAGAGAATATGCACAATTTAGGCAGGAATCAGAGAGAATATGCACAAGCTAGGCAGGAATCTGAGAGAATATGCACAATCTAGGCAGGAATCTGATAGAATATGCACAATCTAGGCAGGAAAATGAGAGAATATGCACAATCTAGGCAGGAATCTGAGAGAATATGCACAAACTAGGCAGGAATCTGAGAGAATATGCACAAGCTAGGCAGGAATCTGAGAGAATATGCACAATCTAGTCAGGAAACTGAGAGAATATGCACAATCTAGGCAGGGATCTGAGAGAATATACACAAGATAGGAAGGAATCTGAGACAATATGCACAATCTAGGAAGGAATCTGAGAGACTATGCACAATCTAGGAAGGTATGTGAGAGAATATGCACAATCTAGGCAGGAATCTGAGAGAATATGCACAATCTAGGCAGGAATCTGAGAGAATATGCACAAGCTAGGCAGGAATCTGAGAGAATATGCACAAGCTAGGCAGGAATCTGATAGAATATGCACAATCTAGGCAGGAAACTGAGAGAATATGCACAATCTAGGCAGGAATCTGAGAGAATATACACAAGATAGGAAGGAATCTGAGACAATATGCACAATCTAGGAAGGAATCTGAGAGACTATGCACAATCTAGGAAGGTATGTGAGAGAATATGCACAATCTAGGCAGGAATCTGAGAGAATATGCACAATCTAGGCAGGAATCTGAGAGAATATGCACAAGCTAGGCAGGAATCTGAGAGAATATGCACAAGCTAGGCAGGAATCTGATAGAATATGCACAATCTAGGCAGGAAACTTAGAGAATATGCACAATCTAGGCAGGAATCTGAGAGAATATGCACAAGCTAGGAAGGAATCTGAGAGAATATGCACAATCTAGGCAGGAATCTGAGAGAATATGCACAAGCTAGGCAGGAATCTGAGAGAATATGCACAATCTAGTCAGGAATCTGAGAGAATATGCACAAGCTAGGCAGGAATCTGAGAGAATATGCACAATCTAGGCAGGAATCTGAGAGAATATGCACAATCTAGGCAGGAATCTGAGAGAATATGCACAAGCTAGGCAGGAATCTGAGAGAATATACACAAGCTAGGAAGGAATCTGAGACAATATGCACAATCTAGGAAGGAATCTGAGAGACTATGCACAATCTAGGAAGGTATGTGAGAGAATATGCACAATCTAGGCAAGAATCTGAGAGAATATGCACAATCTAGGCAGGAATTTGAGAGAATATGCACAATCTAGGCAGGAATCTGAGAGAATATGCACAATCTAGGCAGAAATCTAAGAGTATATGCACAATCTAGGCAGGAAACTGAGAGAATATGCACAATCTAGGCAGGAATCTGAGAGAATATGCATAAACTAGGCAGGAATCTGAGAGAATATGCACACTCTAGGCAGGAATCTGATAGAATATGCACAATCTAGGCAGGAAACTGAGAGAATATGCACAAACTAGGCAGGAATCTGAGAGAATATGCACAAGCTAGGAAGGAATCTGAGAGAATATGCACAATCTAGGCAGGAATCTGAGAGAATATGCACAAGCTAGGCAAGGCAGGAATCTGAGAGAATATGCACAATCTAGTCAGGAATCTGATAGAATATGCACAAGCTAGGCAGGAATCTGAGAGAATATGCACAATCTAGGCAGGAATCTTAGAGAATATACACAAGCTAGGAAGGAATCTGAGACAATATGCACAATCTAGGAAGGAATCTGAGAGACTATGCACAATCTAGGAAGGTATGTGAGAGAATATGCACAATCTAGGCAGGAATCTGAGAGAATATGCACAATCTAGGCAGGAATCTGAGAGAATATGCACAAGCTAGGCAGGAATCTGAGAGAATATGCACAATCTAGGCAGGAATCTGAGAGAATATGCACAATCTAGGCAGGAATCTGAGAGAATATGCACAAGCTAGGCAGGAATTTGAGAGAATATGCACACTCTAGGCAGGAATCTGATAGAATATATATTATAGGAGGTAAGTACAAATGTTGAGAAGGGGTAAAATAATGCAATACTATGTGTCCTGTCGGAGAAGTACAGATCCAGAAAGCCTAGATGTCATGTGACCACATATAAGAATGCCTTATATCTCTGAAATTTCCATTTGCTTTTATTTACCACAATTAAATAAAGAATTGTCAATCATAATATTGCCTGGGATTTGATGTGAAATGATAACTCTCCTGCAATGTTAAATAATGACCAACAGAGGGAGCAGAGGAAAATTACTATTTAGTTTGGCAGCAGCAGAGGAACAAACATACATAGGGTACTAGACATGTTACAGGGAACATACATAGGATAGAGAACCTATCTGGAACATACATAGGGTACTAGACAAGTTACAGGGAACATACATAGGATAGAGAAGCTATCTGGAACATACATAGGGTACTAGACAAGTTACAGGGAACATACATAGGATAGAGAAGCTATCTTGAACATACATAGGGCACTAGACATGTTACAGGGAACATACATAGGATAGAGAAGCTATCTGGAACATACATAGGGTACTAGGGTAATAGACATGTTACAGGGAAGATAGACATGTTACAGGGAACATACATACATAGCATAGACATGTTACAGGGAACAGATATACATAGGATAGACATGTTACAGTGAACAGACATACATATGATATACATGTTACAGGAAACATACATATATAGGATAGACATGTTATAGGGAACAGACGTACATAGGATAGACATGTTACAGGGAACAAACGTACATAGAAAAGGCATGTTACAGGGAAAAGACATACATAGGATAGACATGTTACAGGGAACAAACGTACATAGGATAGACATGTTACAGGGAACAGAGGTACATAGGATAGACATGTTACAGGGAATATACGTACATAGGATAGACATGTTACAGGGAACAGACGTACATAGGATAGACATGTTACAGAGAACAGATATACATAGAATAGACATGTTATAGGGCACAATTATACATAGGATAGAAATGTTACAGGGAATATACATACATAGAATAGACATGTTACAGAGAACATACATACATAGGATAGACATGTTACAGGGAACAGACATACATAGGATATACATGTTACAGAGAACAGACACACATATGATAGACATGTTACAGGGAACAGACATACATAGGATAGACATGTTACAGGGAACAAACGTACATAGGATAGACATCTTACAGGGAACAGACGTACATAGGAAAGACATGTTACAGTGAACATACAAACATAGGAAATACAATTTACAGGTAACAGAAATACATAGGATAGACATGTAACAGGGAACAGATATTCATAGGATAGACATGTTCCAGGGAACAGATGTACATATGATAGACATGTTACAGGGAACAGGCATACCTAGGATAGACATGTTACAGGGAACCGATATACATAGGATAGACATTTTACAGTGAACGGACGTACATAGGATAGACATATTACAGGAAACAGACGTACATAGGATAGACATGTTACAGGGAACAGATATACAGAACATAGGATATTCATGTTATAGGGAACAGACATTGGATAGACATGTTACAGAGAACATACATACATAGGATAGATATGTTACAGAGAACATACATACATAGGATAGACATATTACAGGGAACAGACATACATAGGATAGACATGTTACAGGGAACACACGTACATAGGATAGGCATGTTACAGGGAACAAACATACATAGGATAGACATGTAACAGGAAACAGACATACATAGGATAGACATGTTACAGGGAACACACGTACATAGGATAGACATTTTACAAGGAACAGACATACATAGGATAGACATGTAACAGGCAATAGACATACATAGGATTGACATGTTACAGGGAACATATATACATAGGATAGACATGTTCCAGGGAACAGATGTACATAGGATAGACATGTTACAGGGAACAGATATACATTAGATAGACATGTTACAGGGGACATACATACATATGATAGACATGTAACAGGAAACAGACATACAAAGGATAGACATATTACAGGGAACAGGCATACCTAGGATAGACATGTTACAGGGAACTGATATGCATAGGATAGACATGTTACAGTGAACAGACGTACATAGGATAGACATGTTACAGTGAACAGACGTACATAGGATAGACATATTACAGGAAACAGACGTACATAGGATAGACGTGTTACAGGGAACAGATATACATAGGATAGACATGTTATAGGGAACAGACATTGGATAGATATGTTACAGAGAACATACATACATAGGATAGATATGTTACAGAGAACATACATACATAGGATATACATATTACAGGGAACAGACATACATAGGATAGACATGTTACAAGGAACACACTACATAGGATAGGCATGTTACAGGGAACAGACATACATAGGATAGACATGTTACAGGGAACACATGTACATAGGATAAACATGTTACAAGGAACAGACATACATAGGATAGACATGTAACAGGCAAAAGACATACATAGGATTGACATGTTACAGGGAACATACATACATAGGATAGAAATGTTACAGAGAACATACATTGGATAGATATGTTACAGGGAACAAATGTACATATGATAGACATGTTACAGGGAGTAGACATACATAACACAGACATGTTACAGGGAACATACATATATAGGATAGGCATGTTATAGGGAACAGACATACATAGGATAGGCATGTTACAGAGAAAAGACATACATAGGATAGACATGTTACAGGGAACAGACATACATAGGATAGACATGCTACAGGGAACAGATGTTCATAGGATAGACAAGTTACAGTGAACAGACATACATAGGACATACATGTTACAGGGAACAGACGTACATAGGATAGACATGTTAAAGGGAACAGACATACATAGGATAGACATGTTACAGGAAACATACTTTCATAGGATAGACATATTACGGGGAACAGACGTACATAGGATAGACATGTTAAAGGGAACAGACATACATAGGATAGACATGTTAGAGGGAATATACATACATAGGATAGACATGTTACAGGGAACAGATGTTTATAGGATAGACATGTTACAGTGAATAAACGTACATAGAATAGACATGTTACAGTTACAGGGAACAGAGGTACATAGGATATACATGTTACAGGGAATATACGTACATAGGATAGACATGTAACAGGCAACAGACATACATAGGATTGACATGTTACAGGGAACATACATACATAGGATAGACATGTTACAGGGAACATACATTGGATAGACATGTTACAGGGAACAAATGTACATATGATAGACATGTTACAGGGAGCAAACATAAATAAAACACAGACATGTTACAGGGAACATACATACATAGGATAGGCATGTTATAGGGAACAGACATACATAGGATAGGCATGTTACAGAGAAAAGACATACATAGGATAGACATGATACAGGGAACAGACGTACATAGGATAGACATGTTACAGGGAACAGATGTTCATAGGATAGACATGTTACAGTGAACAGACATACATAGGACATACATGTTAAAGGGAACATACATACATAGGATAGACATGTTACAGGGAACATACTTTCATAGGATAGACATGTTACAGGGAACAGACGTACATAGGATAGACATGTTACAGGGAACAGACATACATAGGATAGACATTTTATAGGGAACATACAAACATAGGATAGGCATGTTACAGAGAAGAGATATGCATAAGATAGACATGTTATAGGGAACAGACGTACATAGGATAGACATGTTACAGTGAACAGACGTACATAGGACATACATGTTACAGGGAACAGACTACATAGGATAGACATGTTACAGGGAACAGACATACATAGGATAGACATTTTATAGGGAACATACAAACATAGGATAGGCATGTTACAGAGAAGAGATATGCATAAGATAGACATGTTATAGGGAACAGACGTACATAGGATAGACATGTTACAGTGAACAGACGTACATAGGACATACATGTTACAGGGAACATACTACATAGGATAGACATGTTAAAGGGAACAGACGTACATAGGATAGACATGTTATAGGGAACAGATATACATAGGATAGAAATGTTATAGGGAACATACATACATAGGAAAGGCATGTTACAGGGAACAGACATGCGTAAGATAGGCATGTTACAGGGAACAGACATACATAGGATATACATCTTACAGGGAACAGACATACATAGGATAGACATGTTACAGTGAACATACATACATAGGATAGACATTTTACAGTAAACATACATACATACATAGGAAAGACATGTTACAGGGAAAATAAATACGTAGGATAGACATGTTACAGGGAACATATATACCTAGGATAAGCATGTTATAGGGAACAGACATACATAGGATAGGCATGTTACAAGGAAAAGGCATACATAAGATAGACATGTTACAAGGATCAGACGTACATAGGATAGACATGTTATAGTGAACAGACGTACATAGGATAGACATGTTACAGGAAACAGACATACATAGGATAGACATGTTACAGGGAACAGACGTACATAGGATAGACATGGTACAGGGAACATACATACATAGGATAGACATGTTACAGGGAACATACATTGGATAGACATGTTACAGTGAACAGATGTACATAGGATAGACATGTTACAGGGAACAGACATACATATGATAGACATGTTACAGGGGACATACATACATAGGATAGACATGTTAAAGGGAGCAGACATTGGATAGACATGTTACAGGGAACAGATGTACATAGGATAGACATGTTACAGGGAACAGACATACATATGATAGATATGTTACAGGGGACATACATACATAGGATAGACATGTTAAAGGGAACAGACATTGGATAGACATGTTACAGGGAACAGACATACAAAAGATATACATGTCACAGGGAACATACATACGTAGGATAGACATGTTACAGGGAACAGACGTACATAGGATAGCCATGTTACAGTGAACTGACTACATAGGATAGACATGTTAAAGGGAACAGATGTACATATGATAGGCATGTTACAGGGAACAGACATACATAGGATATACATGTTACAGGAAACATACATAGGATAGACATGTTACAGGGAACAGACATACATAGTATAGGCATGTTACAGGGAACAGACGTTCATAGGATAGACATGTTACAGGGAACAGATGTTCATAGGATAGACATGTTACAGGGAACAGACGTACATAGGATAGACATGTTGCAGGGAACAAATATACATAGGATAGACATGTTACAGGGAATAGATGTACATAGGATAGAAATGTTACAGGGAACAAATATACATAGGATAGACATGTTACAGGGAACAGACATTCATAGGATAGACATGTTACAGGGAACAGACGTACATAGGATAGACATGTCACATGGAACAAATATACATAGAATAGACATGTTATAGGGAACAGACGTACATAGGATTGGCATGTTACAGGGAACAGACGTACATAGGATAGACATGTTACAGGGAACAGACATTCATAGGATAGACATGTTACAGGGAACATACGTACATAAGATAGACATGTTACAGTGAACATACATACATAGGAAAGACATGTTACAGATAACAGAAATACATAGGATAGACATGTAACATTAAACAGATATACATAGGATAGGCATGTTAAAGGGAACAGACATACATAGGATAGACATGTCACAGCAAACATATATACATAAGATATACATGTTACATGGAACATACATGCATATGATAGACATGTTACAGTTACCATACATACATAGGAAAGAAATGTTACAGGGAACAGAAATACATAGGATAGACATGTTACAGGGAACAGATGTACATAGGATAGACATGTTACAGGGAACAGACATACATAAGATAGACATGTTACAGTGAACATACATAGGAAAGACATGTTACAGGGAACAGACATACATAGGATAGACATATAACAGGAAACAGATATACACAGGATAGACATGTTACAGGGAACAGATTTACATAGGATAGACATGTTACAGGGAACAGATATACACATGATAGACATGTTACAGGGAACAGACATTCATAGAATAGGCATGTTATAGGGAACAGACATACAAAGGATAGACATGTTACAGGAAACAGACATACATAGGATATACATGTTACAGGGAGCAGACATACATAGGATAGGCATGTTACCGGGAACAGACATACATAGGATATACATGTTACAGGGAACATACATACATAGGATAGGCATGTTACAGGGAACATACATACATAGGATAGGCATGTTACAGGGAACAGACATACATAGGATAGACATGTTACAGTTAACAGACATACATATGATAGGCATGTTACAGAGAACATACATACATACATAGGCTAGGCATGTTACAGAGAACATACATATATAGGATAGACATGTAACAGTTAACAGACAAACATACAATAGACATGTTACAGGGAACAGATGTACATAGGATAGACATGTTAAAGGGAACAGACATACATAAGATAGACATGTTACAGGGAACAGACATACATATGACAGACATTTTACATGGAACAGACGTTCATAGGATAGGCATGCATGTAATAGGGAACAGACATACATAGGATAGACATGTTACAGGGAACAGACATACATAAGATAGACATGTTACAGTGAACAGACGTTCATAGGATAGGCATGCATGCTATAGGGAACAGACATACATAGGATAGGCATGTTACAGGAAACAGACGTACATAGGATAGACATGTTTCAGGGAACATAATTACATAGGATATACATGTTACAGTGAACAGACATAAATAGGATAGACATGTTACAGAGAACATACATATATAGGAAAGACATGTTACAGTGAACAGACGTACATAGGATAGACATGTTAGAGTGAAAATACATACATAGGAAAGACATGTTACAGGGAACAGAAATACATAGGATAGATAGGATAGACATGTAACAGGAAACAGATTTACATAGGATAGATATGTTACAGGGAACAGGCATACATAGGATAGACATGTGATAGGGATCAGACATACATAGGATAGACATGTTACAGGGAACAGGCATAAATAGGATAGACATGTTACAGGGATCAGGCATAAATAGGAAATACATGTTACAGTGATCAGGCATAAATAGGATAGACATGTTACAGGGATCAGGCATAAATAGGATAGACATGTTACAGGGAACAAACGTACATAGGATAGACATGTTACAGGGATCAGGCATAAGTAGGATAGACATGTTACAGGTAACAGGCATACATAGGATAGACAGGTTACAGGGATCAGGCATAACTAGGATAGACATGTTACAGGGATCAGGCATAAATAGGATAGACATGTTACAGGGAACAGACGTACATAGGATAGACATGTGATAGGGAACAGACGTGCATAGGATAGACATGTGATAGGGAACAGACATACATAGGATAGACATGTTACAGAGATCAGGCATAAATAGGATAGACATGTTACAAGGAACAGACATACATAGGATAGACATGTGATAGGGAACAGACGTACATAGGATAGACATGTTACAGGGAACATACATACATAAGATAGACATGTTACAGGGAACATATATACATGTTTGTACATATATCTGAAGCCACCAATCAGCAGCTAGCTCCTAGTAGTGCATTGCTTTTCCTGAGCCTACCTAGGTATAATTTCTAGAAAGATACCAAAGAATTAAGCAAATTAGATAATAGTAAATACGTTGATTAAAATTATATGCTACATCTGAATAATGGAAGTTTAGTTTTGACTTTACTGTTCCTTTAAAATTCTGAGATTTGCCCTTCTGAGAATTTAAAGTGCAGACTTCAAGTCTAACCTTGAAACATATCTGTCCCTTATTGGCCCAGTGTGCTAAAGTTATTAACCCCTAATTCTGCCGCCACTATAATAAACCTATTAACCCCTAAACCGCAAACCCCCACAACGAGATATACTAAATAAACCTATTAACCCCTAAACCGAAAAAGCTCCCACATCGTAATAAACTAATTTAAACTAGTAACCCCTAAACCTAACGCCCCCCTAACTTTATATTAAAATTACAGTTTCCCTCTCTTAAATTAAATTAAAACTTACCTGTCAAATTAAAAAAACTAAGGCCCAGATTACGAGTTTTGCGTTAGAGGCTGTGCGGTGCTAACTAGCAGTTTTCTCTCACCGCTCACTTACATACAGCGCTGGTATTACGAGTTTTCAGAAACCCGTTGTTAAAAGACAAGAAGTGAGCCGGGGAGAGCCGGCTGAAAAAAAGTCTAACACCTGCAAAAAAGCAGCGTAAAACTCAGTAACGCAGCCCCATTGATTCCTATGGGGAAATAAAATCTATGTCTACACCTAACACCCTAACATGAACCCCGAGTCTAAACACCCCTAATCTTACACTTATTAACCCCTAATCTGCTGCCCCCGACATCGCCGGCACCTGCATTATATTATTAACCCCTAATCTGCCGCTCCGGACACCGCCGCCACCTACATTATACTTATGAACCACTAATCTGCTGCGACCAACATCGCTGACACCTACATTGTATTTTTTAACCCCTAATCTGCTGCCCCCAATGTCGCCGCAAGCTACCTACATTTATTAGGATTCTTTCAGCCAATTGGAATTAAGGTAGGAAAAATCTGATTGGCTGATCCAATCAGCCAATCAGATTGAGCTCACATTCTATTGGCTGTTCCGATCAGCCAATAGAATGCCAGCTCAATCTGATTGGCTGATTGGATCAGCCAATCGGATTGAACTTGAATCTGATTGGCTGATTTAATCAGCCAATCAAATTTTTCCTACCTTAATTCCGATTGGCTGATAGAATCCTATCAGCCAATTGGAATTTGAGGGACGCCATCTTGGATGACGTCATTTAAAGGAACCTTCATTCGGCGAGTAGGTGTCGGTTGAAGAGGATGGATCCGCGTCGGCTGGAAGAAGATGGCTCCGCTCCGGATGGATGAAGATAGAAGATGCCGCTTTGATGAAGATGTCTGCCGGTCCGGATGTCCTCGTCTGCCCGGATAGGATGATGACTTCTGCCGCTCCGGATGTCCTCTTTTGGTCCATCGGTGCCCGGTTGGGTGAACACGACTCAAGGTAGGGAGCTCTTCAGGGGGGTAGTGTTAGGTTTATTTAAGGGGGGTTTGGGTTAGAGTAGGGGTATGTGGGTGGTGGGTTTTAATGTTGGGGGGGTTGTATTTTTTTTTACAGGCAAAAGAGCTGATTACTTAGGGGCATGCCCCGCAAAAAGCCCTTTTAAGGGCTGGTAAAAGAGCTGGTTACTTTTTAATTTAGAATAGGGTAGGGACCTTTATTATTTTGGGGGGCTTTTTTATTTTATTAGGGTCTTAGAGTAGGTGTAATTAGACTAATATTCTTGTAATCTTTTTTTATTTTTTGTAATTTAGTGTTTGTTTGTTTTTTGTAATTTAGTTTAGTTTATTTAATTGTATTTAATTGTAGGTACTTGTAGTTCATTTATTTAATTAATTTATTGATAGTGTAGGGTTTAATTGTAACTTAGGTTAGGATTTATTTTACAGGTAATTTTGTACTTATTTTAACTAGGTAGCTATTAAATAGTCAATAACTATTTAATAGCTATTGTACCTAGTTAAAATAATTACAAAGTTGCCTGTAAAATAAATATAAATCCTAAAATAGCTACAATATAATTATTTGTTATATTGTAGCTATATTAGGGTTTATTTTACAGGTAAGTATTTAGTTTTAAATAGGAATACTTTAGTTAATAATATTTAATTTATTTCGTTAGATTAAAATTATATTTAATTTAGGGGGGTGTTAGGGTTAGGATTAGAGTTAGCTTTAGGGGTTAATAACTTTATTAGAGTAGCGGCGAGGCCTGGTCGGCAGATTTGGGGTTAATAAGTGTGGATAAGGTAGCGGCGACGTTGGGGGCAGATTAGGAGTTAATAAATATAATATGGGGTCGGCGATGTTAGGGACAGCAGATTAGGGGTACATAGGTATAATGTAGGTTGCGGCGGTGTATGGAGCGGCAGATTAGTGGTTAATAATATAATGCAGTTGTCAGCGATGTCGGGGGCGGAAGATTAGGGGTTAATAAGTGTAAGGTTAGGGGTGTTTAGACTCCGGGTTCATGTTAGGGTGTTAGGTGTAGACTTAGAAAGTGTGTCCCGATAGGAAACAATGGGGCTGCGTTTGGAGCTGAACGCTGCTTTTTTGCAGGTGTTAGGTTTTTTCATCCCAAACTGCCCCATTGTTTCCTATGGGGGAATCGTGCATGAGCACGTTTTGCCAGCTTACCGCTACCGTAAGCAACGCTGGTATTGAGGGTTAAAGTGGCGGTACATTAGGCTCAACGCACCCTTTTTGGAGCCTAACGCAGCCCTTCAGACAACTATAAATACCAGCGTTGTTTAAAGGGTGCGTTGGGAAAAAAAGTGGCGTTAGCTACGCGGGTCTTTACAGACAAAACTCTAAATCTAGCCGTTAGGGTTTAATTTTATTTTACAGGCTAATTTGTATTTATTTTAACTAGGTAGAATAGTTATTAAATAGTTATTAACTATTTAACCCCTTAATGACCACAGCACTTTTCCATTTTCTGTCCGTTTGGGACCAAGGCTATTTTTACATTTTTGCGGTGTTTGTGTTTAGCTGTAATTTTCCTCTTACTTATTTACTGTACCCACACATATTATATATCGTTTTTCTCGCCATTAAATGGACTTTCTAAAGATACCATTATTTTCATCATATCTTATAATTTACTATAAAAAAATTATAAAATATGAGGAAAAAAATGGAAAAAACACACTTTTTCTAACATTGATCCCCAAAATCTGTTACACATCTACAACCACCAAAAAACTCCCATGCTAAATAGTTTCTAAATTTTGTCCAGAGTTTAGAAATACCCATGTTCTTTGCTTTTTTTGCAAGTTATAGGGCAATAAATACATGTAGCACTTTGCTATTTCCAAACCACTTTTTTTCAAAATTAGCGCTAGTTACATTGGGACACTGATATCTTTCAGGAATCCCTGAATATCCCCTGACATGTATATATTTTTTTTTAGAAGACATCCCAAAGTATTGATCTAGGCCCATTTTGGTATATTTCATGCCACCATTTCACCGCCAAATACCATCAAATAAAAAAAATCGTTCACTTTTTCACAAATTTTTTCACAAACTTTAGGTTTCTCACTGAAATTATTTACAAACAACTTGTGCAATTATGGCATAAATGGTTGTAAATGCTTCTCTGGGATCCCCTTTGTTCAGAAATAGCAGACATATATGGCTTTGGCGTTGCTTTTTGGTAATTAGAAGGCCGCTAAATGCCACTGTGCACCACACGTGTATTATGCCCAGCAGTGAAGGGGTTAGTTAGGGAGCATGTAGGGAGCTTGTAGGGTTAATTTTAGCTTTAGTGTAGTGCAGTAGACAACCCCAAGTATTGATCTAGGCACATTTTGGTATATTTCATGCCACCATTTCACCGCCAAATGCGAT
This sequence comes from Bombina bombina, assembly GCF_027579735.1. Lineage (NCBI taxonomy): Eukaryota > Metazoa > Chordata > Amphibia > Anura > Bombinatoridae > Bombina > Bombina bombina. Next base: position 180,218,598 of record NC_069508.1, on the reverse strand, counting down.
CAAATTGAAAAAAACGCTACATTTTTCACATATTTATGTTTCTCACTGAAATTATTTACTAACAGCTTGTGCAATTATGGCACACATGGTTGTAAATGCTTTTCTAGGATCCCCTTTGTTCAGAAATAGCAGACATATATGACTTTGGCGTTGCTTTTTGGTAATTAGAAGGCCGCTAAATGCTGCTGCGCATCACACGTGTATTATGGCTAGCAGTGAAGGGGTTAATTAGGTAGCTTATAAGGAGCTTGCAGGGTTAATTTTAGCTTTAGTGTAGAGATCAGCCTCCCACCTGACACATCACACCCCCTGATCCCTCCCAAACAGCTGTCTTCCCTCCCCCACCCCACAATTGTCCCCGCCATCTTAAGTACTGGCAGAAAGTCTGCCAGTACTAAAATAAAAGTTTTTTTTTGTTTTGTTTAAAAAAAAAAAAAAAATTCTGCTGTGTAGGACCCCCACCCCTTAGCCCCAACCTCCCTGATCCCCCCAAACAGCTCTCTACCCCCCTCCTCTGCCTTATTGTGCACCATATTGGGTACTGGCAGCTGTCTGCCAGTACCCAGTTTGAAATCAAAAGTTTATTTTAAGATTTTCTGTAGTGTAGCTTACCCCCCTTAACACCCAACCCCCCACCCTCTCCCAGATCATTAATATTTTTTATTCCCACCCTCTCTCCCACTGATTCCCACCTTGTGCCTCTTCCACTTCAATTCTAACTTTTGGGCAGTTTCACACGTGCACGCGCGCGCTCCCGTGCACGCGCACACGCTCCCGTGCACGTGCGCGCACACGCAATCCCGCCCCCCTCCTCTACTGATGGCCGCCCACTCGCCTCCCTGGACACGCTCCCACCCACCAACGATCATAGCCGATGCAGAGAGGGCCACAGAGTGGCTCTCTCTGCATCAGACTGCTTAAAAAAGTTAATGCAGGATGCCTCTATATCGAGGCATCACTGCAATAACATGAAAGCAGCTGGAAGTGATCAGGATCGCTTCCACTGCTTTCAAAGACCAACGACGTGCAGGGTACGTCCTTGGTCGTTAAGGACATTTTTTTGGAGGACGTACCCTGCACGTCGTTGGTCATTAAGGGGTTAATAACTACCTAGCTAAAATAAATACAAAAGTACCTGTAAAATAAAACCTAACCTAAGTTACAATAACACCTAAGACTACACTATAATTAAATAAATGAACTAAATTAAATACAATTACCTAAATTAAATTAGCTAAAGAACAAAAAAACCCACTAAATTACAGAAAATAATAAACAAATTACAGATATTTAAACTAATTACACCTAATCTAATAGCCCTATTAAAATAAAAAAGCCCCCCCAAAATAAAAAAAAACCCCTAGCCTAAACTAAACTACCAATAGCCCTTAAAAGGGCCTTTTGCGGGGCATTGCCCCAAAGTAATCAGCTCTTTTACCTGTAAAAAAAATCCAAACAACCTCCCCAACAGTAAAACCCACCACCCACACAACTAACGGGCAGTTAGCTCTTTTGCAGACCCAAAGTCCCTAACCTAAAAATAAAACCCACCCAATACACCCTTAAAAAAACCTAACACTAACCCCCTGAAGACCGACTTACCGGGAGAAGTCTTCATCCAAGCCGGGCCAAAGTCCTCAACGAAGCTGGGAGAAGTCTTCATCCAAGCTGGGTGAAGTGGTCCTCCAGACGGGCAGAAGTCTTCATCCAGACGGCATCTTCTATCTTCATCCAGCCAGCGCGGAACGGGTCCATCTTCAAGACATCCGACGTGGAGCATTCTCTTCATCCGATGACTAAAGCTGAATGAAGGTACCTTTAAGTGACGTCATCCAAGAAAGCGTCCCTTAGATTCCGATTGGCTGATAGAATTCTATCAGCCAATCAGAATTAAGGTAGAAAAAATCATATTGGCTGATGCAATCAGCCAATAGGATTGAAGTTCAAACCTATTGGCTGATCCAATCAGCCAGTAGGATTGAGCTTGCATTCTATTGGCTGTTCCAATCAGCCAATAGAATGCAAGCTCAATCCTATTGGCTGATTCAATCAGCCAATAGGATTTTTTCTACCTTAATTCCGATTGGCTGATAGAATTCTATCAGCCAATCAGAATCTAAGGGACGTCATCTTGGATGACGTCACTTAAAGGTACCTTAATTCAGCTTTAGTCGTCGGATGAAGAGGATGCTCCGTGTCGGATGTCTTGAAGATGGACCCGCTCCGCGCCGGATGGATGAAGATAGAAGATGCTGCCTGGATGAAGACTTCTGCCCGTCTGGAGGACCACTTCGCCCGGCTTGGATGAAGACTTTTCCCGGCTTCATTGAGCACTTACGCCCGGCTTGGATGAAGACTTCTCCCGGTAAGTCGGTCTTCAGGGGGTTAGTGTTTTTTTTTTTTTAAGGGTGTATTGGGTGGGTTTTATTTTTAGGTTAGGGACTTTGGGCCTGCAAAAGAGCTAACTGCCCTTTTAAGGGCAATGCCCATCCAAATGGCCTTTTCAGTGCAATGGGGAGCTTAGTTTTTTTTTAGTTAGGCTTTTATTTGGGGGGTTGGTTGTGTGGCTGGTGGGTTTTACTGTTGGGGGGGTTGTTTGTAAAAAAAATTTACAGGTAAAAGAGATGATTACTTTGGGGCAATGCCCGTCAAAAGGCCCTTTCAAGGGCTATTGGTAGTTTAGTTTAGGCTAGGGTTGTTTTTTTTGTGTGTTTTTTTTTTAAATTTTAATAGGGCTATTAGATTAGGTGTAATTAGTTTAAATATCTGTAATTTGTTTATTATTTTCTGTAATTTAGTGTTTTATTTTTTTTTGTACTTTAGCTAATTTAATTTAATTTAGGTAATTGTATTTAATTTAGTTAATTTATTTAATTATAGTGTAGTGTTAGGTGTTATTGTAACTTAGGTTAGGTTTTATTTTACAGGTACTTTTGTATTTATTTTAGCTAGGTAGCTATTAAATAGTTAACAACTATTTAATAACTATTCTACCTAGTTAAAATAAATACAAACTTGCCTGTAAAATAAAATGAAAGCAGGAAAAATTTATTTCACACGTATAGCAAACATGCAAGAATAGGACAAAACGTTAGACTTAGATTTAGGGTTAATAACTTTAATATAGTGGTGGCGATGTTGGGGGCGGCAGATTAGGGGTTCATAAATGTAGGTAGGTGGCGGCAGATTAGGGGTTAATAATATTTAACTAATGTTTGCGAGGCGACGTTGGGGGCGGCAGATTAGGGGTTAAAAAGTGTAGGTAGGTTGCGGCGACATTGGGGGCGGCAGATTAGGGGTTAATAAATATAATGTAGGTGTCTGCGATGTTAGGGGCAGCAGATTAGGGGTTCATAAATATCATGTAGGTGGCAGATTAGGGGTTAATAATTTTATTATAGTATTTGCGATGCGGGAGGGCCTCAGTTTAGGGGTTAATAGGTAGTTTATGGGTGTTAGTGTACTTTTTAGCACTTTAGTTATGAGTTTTATGTTACAGCGTTGTACCACAAAACTCATAACTACTGACTTTTAAATGCGTTAGGGATCTTGATAGGGTAGGGTGTACCGCTCACTTTTTGGCCTCCCAGGACAGACTCGTAATACCGGCGCTATGGAAGTCCCATAGAAAAAAGACTTTACGAAGTTTACGTAAGTCGTTTTGCGGTAAGGCCAAAGAAGTGTGCGGTGACCCTAAAACCTAAACCTTCAAGACTCGTAATACCAGCGGGCGTAAAGAAGCAGCGTTAGGACCTCTTAACGCTGCTTTTTTACCCTAACGCATAACTGTTAATCTAGCCGTAAATTTAAACTAACAATTAAACTAATATCACTATTACACTAAAATTAAACTAACTACCAATTAAATAAACTAAATTGCACATTAAAAAAATCATAACACTACTATAAAAATGACAAAATATCTTATTACAAAAAATAAAAAAGACTAAATTACAAAAAAATAACAAACTACATTATCAAAAATAAAAAAGAATTACACCTAATTTAATAGCCCTACCAAAATAAAAAAAACCTAGCCTACAATAAACTACCAATAGCCCTTAAAAATGCCTTTTGTAGGGCATTGCCATAAGTTAAACAGCTCTTTTACCTGTAAAAAAATACAAAGACCCCCCCAACAGTAAAACCCACCACCCAACCAACCCCACAAAATAAAAAACCTAACTCTAACAAAAACCTAAGCTACACATTGCCCTGAAAAGAGCATTTGTATGGGCATTGCCCTTAAAAGGGCATTTAGCTCTTTTACGAAGAGCCCAAACCCTAAATTAAAATTAAAACCCACCCAAAATACCTTAAAAAATCCTAACACTAACCCCCGAAGATCCACTTACAGTTTTTGAAGTCCAGCTTGAAGGATCTTCATCCCGGCGGCCCCATCTTCATCCAGGCGGCTCCATCTTCATCCAGGCGGCAGGCGGCTCCATCTTCATCCAGGCGGCAGGCGGCTCCATCTTCATCCAGGCGGCAGGCGGCTCCATCTTCATAGTTATGTACTTGAAATGCAAAAAGATTTGCAAAAGGAGCAGATTGCTGTACTCTAGGAATATATATGTTGGTTAAGTAACTTAATTGTCTTCCAAAATTGACACATTCATACTAAATAACTTTATTAAAACAATGTTGGTAAAACATAGTCCAGCCGGACTCATGCACAAACACTGTTTGAACTCAGTACTATGAGTACTAATAAATGTTAATGATAATATCAAATAGAACAATGTCTGATACAGTTATACACAATTAGTAATGTATGATATCCCTCTTATAAGGTATTATTTACTATTGGTTATAATGCAAGATGGAAGTAAAACTTTAGCTTAGTTTAAGATTTTTAGCTTGTCCTTAATGAAAGTTGTTTCTGCTATTAGTTTTTGCAGCAAGGTTAATACATGTACAAGATGATATCACTCAACAACAATAATAAGAGTGAAACAATTAATAGAAACACGTAATATCAAATGCTGTAATATATATGTAGCAAGTATAGGCTAAGCATTTGTTAAGCTAAAGATCTCCTGCAGCAGCAGTAAAGACACTTAAGGAGATAATGTTTGGTGCGGTTAGTGCCGTGTGATAATGGATTTTAACTCTGGTTTCCTAATTCAAGTATCAGGTGGTTGAATTCCCGACTAAGCGGAAGAGTTAAAGGATTACTTTCTGTTATAATTTTTAAGCTAAACAACTAACATATTAAAGTTAATAAACATTAATTAAAACCTACTGACCTATATTTTCTCCAAAACGAAGTTTCATAACGTTCTAAAAGTTATATCTTTTATTCGCCGATGATGTCACGTTATCCTGCCCACTATTTTCAGCACTGCATGTTCAAAATACTTAAACCAATAACTTTGTGTTTAAAGCTCCATTTTGAAACCTAGGTATTGTAAACGGATTGGTACAGAGCAAAGGATACCCACGGAGTGGGTTTGGAAAACAATTAAATTTGCAGACAAGATTTCTGATATACGGTAGAGATATGTTAATGAAATGCTATTGATAAAAAGCGTATTTGGGGTAGTTAGTTAGTAACAGGCATAGAAAATATTTACTTACAGTGGCCCTTTAATAGCTTTCCCCAACTGATAATACATCTACAATGGTCTTATATCCTACAGCAGAGTTAATGCAAGTCTAAAATGCATTGGGTATCGTTGTCACGCTGTTCATAACAGCTGTGATTGAATAACAGTTATTTCTAGAGACGTCATCCCAAATGCTGAGACATAACAGAGCCCACACACACTAAGCTGAAAAAAGACCCTTCTATAGCGGGGGCTTGTATTAATATTATACTGACTGCAGATTCGGCTGGAATCAATATCTTAACTTTAGTACTGAGTAAGCAAATTTAAAAGAGAGGAGGTACTATGACCTTGTGAGAGTGCCCCTTTAAGGCTCCATCTTCATCCAGGCAGCATCTTCTATCTTCATCCCGGCGGCGCAGAGCGGGTCCATCCTGAAGACATCCGGTGCGGAGCATCCTCTTCATACGGTCGCCGCCGTACACTGAATCTTCAATGCAAGTTACGCAATTCAAAATGGCTTCCCTTGCATTCCTATTGGCTGATTTGATTTTGGAAATAGGATGAGAGCTACTGAAATCCTATTGGCTGTTCAAATCAGCCAAAAGGATAAGAGCTACTGAAATTCTATTGGCTATTCAAATCAGCCAATAGAATTTCAGTAGCTCTCATCCTATTGGCTGAGATGAACAGCCAATAGGATTTCAGTAGCTCTCATCCTATTGGCTGATTTGAATTTCCAAAATCAAATCAGCCAATAGGAATGCAAGGGACGCCATTTTGAATCGCGTACCTTGCATTGAAGATTCAGTGTACGGCGGCCGCCTGGATGAAGATGGAGCCGCCTGCCGCCTGGATGAGGATGAAGCCGCCAGGATGAATTGATGTAGTGGATCTTCGGGGGGTTAGTGTTAGGATTTTTTAAGGTTTTTTGGGTGTTTTTTTTTTAGTTTAGGGTTTGGGCTATTCGTAAAAGAGCTAAATGTCCTTTTCAGGGCAATGCAAAAGAGCTAAATGTCCATTTAAAGGCAATGCCCATGCAAATGCCCTGTTTAGGGCAATGGCTAGCTTAGGTTTTTTTTAGATAGTTTTTTTTTATTTTGTGGGTTTGGGGGGGTTGGGGTTTGTAATGTTAGATGGACTTTGTATTTTTTTTCAGGTAAAAGAGCTGTTTAACTTTTAAGGGCTATGGTAGTTTATTATAGATTAGTTTTTTTATTTTGGGGTGTTTTGTTTTTTTAAATGGGTATTAGAAGAGGAATCATTTCTATTATTTTTGATCATTTGTTTGTTATTTTGTGTAATTTTTTTTCGCTTTGGGGTGGGTTTTTATTTTTAGATATGTGGTTGGGCATTTCATGGCCCATACAAATGCCCTTTTCAAGGCAATGGGTAGATTAGGTTTTACTTTATTTTTATTTTGTAGGTTTGGGGGGTGGGGGTTTGTATACTGTTAGGGGGTGTTTGTTTTGTTTTGTAGCAAAAGAGCTGTTAACTTTAGGGCAATGCCCTACAAAAGGCCCTTTTAAGGGCCCACAAAAAGTTCATTATAGATTAGGCTTTTTTATTTTGGGGTGGGTTTTTTATTTTTTTAATAGGGTATTAGAATAGAAACCATTTTTATTATTTTGGATAATTTCGTTTGTTATTTTTTGTAATTTTATTGTTTTTTATTTTTTGTAATTTTAGTGTTTGTTATTTTTTGTAATGTTAGGTTTTAGTATAAAGCAGCTTAGGTTTTATTTCACAGGTAAGTTTGTATTTATTTTAACTAGGTAGTTATTAAATAGTTAATAACTATTTCCTAACTAGTCTACCCAGTTAAAATAAATACAAAACCTGTGAAATAAAAATAAAACCAAAGCTAGCTACAATATAACTATTAGTTATATAGTAGCTAGCTTAGGTTTTATTTCACAGGTAAGTTTGTATTTAGTTTTAGGTAGTTAGTTAATAATTGTAACTTTAATGTAGCTCTATTTTAATTATGTTAAAGTTAGGGGGTGTTAGGGTTGGTTTTACACTATAGTTAGGGTTACGGTAACGTTTAGGGTTAGGTTTAGGGGTTAATAGTTTAATTTAGGTTGTTGCGATGTGGGGGGCTGGTAGTTTAGGGGTTAATAGATTTATTTAGTGGTAGTGATGTGGAAGGCCAGAGGTTTAGGGGTTAATAGCTTTATTTAGTTTCGGCGATGTCGGGGAGCAGCAGAATATGGGTTAATGGATTTATTATAGTGTGGGCGATGTTGGGGTGCAGGTGAATAAGGGTTAATAACTTTAGTATAGGGGTGGCGATATCGGGAGCGACAGATTAGGGGTTAATAGCTTTATTTTGGTGGCGGCAATATCATGAGCAGCATATTAGGGGTTAATAACATTAAGTAGGTGTCAGCGATGTCGGGGGCGGCAGATTAGGGGTGTTTAGATGTGGGGTTTATGTTAGGGTGTAAGGTTTAAAAGTATCTTTTTTTTCCCCAATAGACATCAATGGGGCTACTTTACGGAGCTTTTCATTCTGCGCTACCGGTGTTAGGTTTTCTTCTGACACCTCCCCATTGATGTCTATGGGGAAAGCGTGCACAAGCACGTCAAAACATCGCTTGAATTGTGTGCGGTATGGAGCTCAACGCCACCATATTGTACGCACAAGGTGGTTGTTTGAAAACTTGTAATGGCTGCGCTATATGGGGGAAATAATGCAACTTTTGTTGCGTTTGTTAAATTCCCTATAACGCACATAACTTGTAATCTAGCTGAATGTGTTTTATATCCCTTTAACTTTTATATGTCAGTGGAGAAGCAGATTCATCTCTTGTAAGGAAAGTGGTTCCTTTTTTAAAAAAAAAAAAAAACAGCAGCAATTATTAGAAAGTCTGGTCTAACTTAAAGTAAACAACTTGAGATTTGTATAGAAGTGTTTAGTTATGCGTAATGAAACAGCTTTGAAATATACTTTATTTATTTTGCCCCTTTTCATGTAATTTAGCTCTGATTCTAATTCTCAGAACTTGAAATGCCCCCTACTAACTAATCAAGGCTAACTGTGCTACATATATGTCCCTAATTGGCTTTATCAGATAACAACTGAAAAACAATGCATTTATGCTGACTTTATGACATTGACTAGCCTTGTTGTCTGCAGACTATAGCCTTGAATGGATCCTCTAAATAAGGCAAATAGTTGGTGGAGTTTGGCTATTGAAAAATAATTTTAGTAAAAAGGGTGTTTTTATTTTGTTTTAAAATCATTAAAGGGATAGGAAACCCAAAACTTTTCTTTCATGGTTAAGATAGAGCATGTGATTTTAAACAACTTTCTAATTTACTTCTATTAACTCATTTTCTTTGTTCTCTTGGTATCTTTTGTTGAAAAGCAGGGACATTAGCAGCCGTTCCAATTCTGGAGCACTTTATGGCAGCAGTTTTGAAAGAATGTCATCCATTTGCAAGAGAACTAGATGACAGCACTATGTCTTGCCTTGTAGTGCTACAGATGCCTACCTAGGTATCTCTTAATCAAAGAGTATCATGAGAACAAAGCAAATTTGATAACAAAAGTAAAATTGGAAACTCCTTGAAATAGTATGCTCTATCGGAATCACAAAAGAAACATTTTGGGTTTCATATACATTTATGACTTTGCTGATTTGCTATTCTATATCAACACAGCAGAAATGTATTTTAATTAAAAGATTTGTACTGTCCCTTTAAGTACAGAGTGGAAAAAGTTAGGAAAGTTAAGCTGATATAAAGGTGTTGGAAATAATTGTTTTTGCTGATTGAAACCATAAAAATGCCCATTCAATAAAGATTTACTCTGCAGGGAGAGCAGACCTCATCTTTCTATACATAAAGATCAGTACTGACATTGTCATTATAGGCAGTGGATTTGGGTTCAGTGAGTGAAACCATCTATTTCAATTGCAAGAATAATACTAAAGGTGCTGTTTTCAATACTATGCAGCTGCTATAGCAAATTACTGTGTGCACATTAAAGGGGTACGGAACCCACAAATCTTCTTGTGTGATTCAGACAGAACATTCAATTTAAAAAAAAGTTTTAAACTTACTTCTATTATCACATTGACCTCATTCTCAATGGTGTTGTTTGTTGAAGCGATATGTATGGAGATGTCTGGAGCACTACATGTCAGATATAGTTCTGCCACATGGTGCTCTTGCAAATGGTTAACATTCTTGCAAAACTGCTGCCACGTGCTGCAGATACAACCACGCTCCCAAGCTTACATCCCTACATTAAAAAATAATAATAATAATATATATACCAAGAAAACATAGAAAATGTATTAATGACAGTAAATTAGAATGTTGTTTAAAAAATATTGTCTTTTATGCCCCTTAAAGGAAAATAATTTTACTGTACAGGGTCCCTATAATAAATAGATGACAGGAACTAATAGGATACAGATCTCCACTTGCTAGGAATATTCATGACATTTGGTTCTATGCTTGTGACAGTGCAGACTTATTAATAAAACTGACACCTTTATCTGCACACACTGAGCTGCACTGTAACTTAGTGGGTGGCAAGGAACATGCTCAGGTCAGCAAAGTTTAACCACTAATGCCAACCCTGTCCCCTTGAATAGAAATAGAAACAGTAACGAGCAGCCCTAAATAAAAGCACATGTTACAGGCACGAAATCCGGGAATCTGCTGTCAGAATTGTTTTCATCTGCTGTGTCCCACACACTGCTCAATGGGAAGAAACAGTGAGCTGTGACACCTAGCAGCATCTGCGGTCATTTTTATATGTATAGCTTATGTACAGCCTATATCAGCAGCTTATCACTGTATTACAAAATATCTGCATGAGCAATACAAAACAAAAGTGTCATTCATCAGCCACTTTTGCATTGTTTTGCAGACCAGGGACTAACTGCCCAAATCAAGCAATCTGTATTTAGAAGATTATAGAATTATTATTCTCAGTTTGCACCCCAGTGGCTCTGGGCTATGGAAAAACACAATTTGTAGAGGTAAATTTCAGGAAAAGTAGGAAATAAATTAATCATGAACAACTTGAGAAGATAAAAGAGATCTTACAATAGCACGCTTATCTTATATATACTAATTTAATCACTAGAGGAAAATGTACCTCTAAAAAGTAAACACAATGCACCATCAAATGATGAAAATAATTTACAATCAAAAAGAAAAATAATGTGTATATTCTGTGTACAAATAATATAAAATAATGGATACACTGTATCTATCATATGTAGCAAAACCATGAATCCTGCTACTGAAAGCTAAATAGGAAGCACTCTGTAGCAATCATGTGTATAATAAATGAGAAGTAGGTAAATTTCTCATCTCAATAGATAGATCACAATCACAGAGGGCAACAAGATTTACGAATACCAACCATTATTTTGCTATTTTTCTGGAACATTTTTGCAATCTTTAGAGAGGATCTGTCTACAAGCATCTTTTTGAGGACCTTGGGACTCTTTTCAGCTATATTATCTTGTTGCCCTCTGTGATTGTGATCTATCTATTGAGATTGCTACATAGTGCTTCCTATTTAGCTTTCAGTAGCAGGATTCAAGGTTTTGCTACATATGATACGGTGTATCCATTATTTTATGTTATTTTGTACACAGAATATTAACTTTGTTCTTTTTCATAAATAAAAAGAGAGAAGCACTCAACCTGGTAACAAAAAATAGCATAATAGCTTGTTCTATGGCTAGTTACCACCCTAGAAGAAGCCTCTTTTTGCTCAATGTGTGCCTTTCACAGAGAAGAACTTTCCTGAAGCATATCAGTCTGATCCTGACTTCACAGTACAGTCCAGCCCCAAAATACCAGGCAATCCCTCTCTGTACGAGAGAAACAGCAAAACCACAGACACACGTTTCATCTAGTGTGGGCCTCGTCAGTGAGGTGCAGCCATATCCCTCTAGGCACACTGAGCAACGGGTCCACGTCTGGATTCTTGCATCACACTTAGGGAAACTTCCCTAAGTGTCATAATTTGCATAAATAAAAAGAGAAGCGCTCAACCTGGGAACGAACAATAGCATAATAGCTTGCTCTATGGCTAGTTACCAGCCAAGAAGCAGCCTCTTTTTGCTCAATGTGTGTCTTTCACAGAGAAGAACTTTCCTGAAGCAGATCAGTCTGATCCTGACTTCACAGTACAGTCCAGCCCCGAAATACCAGCTTTAGCTTGATAAAGGGGCAGGAGCCCTGAAACGTTGCTCAGCTCAATAAAGGCACTGCTGCCATATTTTGAGTGCCACCTGTGTGTTCTTTCTCTTTTTAAGCTATTATGCTATTGTTCGTTCCCAGGTTGAGCGCTTCTCTCTTTTTATCTATGCAAATTATTACTCTTAGGGAAGTCTCCATAAGTGTGATGCGGGAATCCTGACATGGACCCGTTGCTCAGTGTGCCTAGAGGAATATGGCTACTGACGAGGCCCACACTAGACTGAAACTTACGTCTGTGGTTTTGCCGTTTCTCTCGTTCAGAGAGGGTTTGCCTGGTATTTCGGGACGGGACTGGACTGGACTGTACTGTTAAGTCGGGATCAGACTGATATGCTTCAGGAAAGTTCTTCTCTGTGAAAGGCACATATTGAGCAAAAAGAGGCTGCTTCTTGGTTGGTAACTAGCCATAGAGCAAGCTATTATGCTATTGTTCGTTCCAAGGTTGAGTGCTTCTCTCTTTTTATTTACTTAGTTCTTTTTGATTGTAAATTATTTTCATCATTTATTGGTGCATTATGTTCACTTTTTAGAGGTACTTTTTTCCTCTAGTGATTAAATTGGTTTATATAAGATAAGAGTGCTATTGTGAGATCTCTTTTTTTCTTCTCAAGTTGTTCATATTTATACATTTAGATATCAGCACCAGTATTTATTCTTAGCTTTTATCTTTAACCCCATATTTTTCCTGAGCTAAGTATTTTTATTGATGAATAAATGAATCATGACAGTATATTCCAAGGCTTTTTTTTTAAACTAAATATAATTAAATATGGTCCCAATTAAAAAGTGTCATCTGTATCAAAGCAGTTATCTTCCAGTTTGTATTTAATACAATAAAAATAAAGGTATTCATTCCGTAACATATTTTTTTTTTACTGATGGGCAAACTAACACGTTTTTCAAACTTTATTACTGGAAACAAAATATATATTTGTATAAATCAGCCATTGCGAGCAGTGTCCAGCATAATATATGGCTATGTTACCCGCCACAAACCTACATATATGAGCCACTGATTTGCCACTGTGTGCTGCAGACGTGGACACGTAGGGTCTTATGATCTAAACCTCTCCGCTCTCTTGAGATGATCTAATACGTCCCTCATAGACTTTTATAAAGGTGATTTTTTTCCCTTTCTTTAGTGTTGTTTATCTCTCTATGTTCTGGATGTGAAGGAGAGACACATACATTGCAATATAATGCTCAAAATAAAGCCGCCAAAGATTTGGTGAGATTTATCTCCATGCCGGCGATTTTGTGATCATCAGCCCCACAGAGCGCTTCTCTATAATGTCACTGAACAAAGGGCTAAATTACAAGAGGAGCATAATTTAGTGCTCCTGCTCGTGCATTAACTTCGCTAGACGTTGGCTTTTTGTGCATGCAAAGAGATGTAAAATAGCCCTTATTGCTTGCGCACAACAGTTTCTGCACCACTCATAATCTAGTGCTAAATGTGATAAATATCATGGGGGTCTCCACTTCAGCCACATTCCTAGATCTGGTAATAGACAAGGAGGTGGTGTAGGTATTTTACTTTCCTCTCGTTGCACTTTTCAACAAATACATCCCATCGCTTCCCTCACATTTTCCTCATTCGAAACCCACATGATTTGCTTATTCTCTCCTCTTTCTATACGTGTTGCAGTCATATACTGTCCTCCTGGCTCCTCAACTCAATTTCTAGATCACTTGGCTGCCTGGCTACCTTATTTCCTTTCCTCAGGCACCCCTTCCCTCATTCTTGGTGACTTCAACATCCCTCTTGACAATCCCACTGCCTCCTCTGCAAAACAACTTCTGCAACTCACTTCCTCTTTCGGTTTGTCACAATGGACTGATTCTCCCACTCACAAAGATGGTCACTCCCTTGACCTGATCTTTAGCTATCGATGCACTCTCTCAAACTTCACAAACTCCCCCTTTCCTCTTTCTGACCACCATCTCCTTACTTGCAACATATCATCCCTCCCTACAACTCTCCCTCCTTCTTCCCCTCACACCAAACTTCACAGAAGCATTATGTCATTAGATCAACAGCAGCTTTCTAATTCCCTCAAACCTCTTCTCTCATCCTTCTCCTCCTTTTCCTGCCCTGACCAATCTATCTGCTACTATAATTCCACCCTTACATCCGTCCTTGACAATCTCGCCCCTCTTACCATAGCTCGGAAATCAAACACTCATCCTCAGCCCTGGCATACTCCTCTGACACGATACCTACGCAGATGTTCCCGTACTGCTGAGCGGCACTGGAGAAAGTCTAGGAGTTCAGCTGATTTTCAACATTACAAATTTATCTTGAACTCCTACTACTCTGCCCTTAATTTCCATAAGCAACACTACTTCTCTACTCTTATCTCTAATCTTTCTTCAAACCCAAAACGTTTGTTCTCCACTTTCAATACTCTTCTCCGCCCTCCCCCACCTCCTAATACAACTTCTCTGTCAGCTCAAGACTTTGCCAACCACTTCAATAACAAAATCGACTCCATCAGAAATGAAATCAGTTCTCAACATAATTCCATTCTCTCACCCCCTCAAATGCTCTCAATCAACCACAACCCACATAGCCATAAACTTAGCTCATTCTCCCCTGTTACTGAAGAAGAAGTTTCGGCACTTATACTGAGCTCTCAGCTCACTACCTGTCCCCTTGACCCTATCACCTCACAGCTACTCCCCTCCCTCTCTGCTACCCTTACCCCTATACACACACACACTTTAAACCTCTCCCTCAGCACCGGTATATTTCCCTCATCGCTGAAACATGCACAGGTCACACCTATCCTCAAAAAACCTTCACTTGATCCTACCTCCCCATCCAACTACGGCCCTATTTCCCTCCTCCCTCTTGCGTCAAAGCTTCTTGAAGAACTAGCTTATGCACGCCTATCCCATTTCCTTACAATAAACTCCCTCCTTGACCCATTGCAATCTGGATTTCATCCCCATCACTCCACAGAGACAGCAATTGTTAAGGTTACCAATGACCTACTTACAGCAAAATCAACAGGCCACTTCTCTCTGCTTATCCTCCTTGATCTGTCCGCAGCCTTTGACACTGTTGACCACCCTCATTTGCTCCAAACCCTCCAATCCTTCTGCATCTGTGACACAGCCCTCTCGTGGCTCTCTTCCTACCTGTCAAACCGTACCTTTAGTGTAGCCTTCTCTGGGGCCTACTCTGCCCCGTCACCACTTTCTGTCAGAGTACCGCAAGGCTATGTCCTCAGTCTCCTTCTCTTCTCAATCTACACGTCATCACTAGGTTCCCTAATAAAGTCCCACGGTTTACAATATCATTTGTATGCCGACGACACCCAATTCTACTTCTCTGCACCAGACCTATCTCCTTCCTTGCTAACCCGTGTCACTAACTGTCTTTCTCACATCTCTAACTGGATGTCCTCTCACTACCTCAAGCTAAATCTCTCCAAAACTGAGCTCCTTATTTTCCCCCCTTCTTCTAAACTCTCCACCACCAATCTCTCTATAACTGTCAACAACTCCATCATTACCCCTACCCCGCATGCCCGATGTCTCGGGATCACATTTGACTCAGATCTTTCTTTCACTCCTCACATTCAGTCATTGGCTAAAGCCTGCCACTTCCACAACTAAGATTTTAATCCACTCTCTCATCCTTTCCCGCCTTGATTACTGCAACTCTGTCCTCTCTGGTCTCCCTACCTGCCACCTAGCTCCTTTACAATCCATAATGAATGCCTCTGCCAGACTCATCTTCCTTACACGTCGCTCCTCATCTGCTGCACCTCTCTGCCAATCCCTTAACTGGCTTCCTCTTGCCTCTAGGATCAAACACAAAATTCTCACTCTGACATACAAAGCACTCAACTGCACTGCTCCCCCCTACATCTCAGACCTTGTCTCCAGATATTCTCCCTCCAGTCCCCTTCACTCTGCTCACGACCTCCTACTCTCCTCCTCTCTTGTCACCTCATCACACTCCCGTTTATAGGACTTCTCCAGACTGGCTCTTATCTTGTGGAACTCTCTGCCTCGCTCCACAAGACTCTCTTCTAGTTTTAAAAGCTCCAAGTGCTCCTTAAAGACTCTACTGTTCAGGGACGCATACAACCTACGCTAACCTTTCTTTATACCAGTTCCTCTACTCCATTGCTATCCCCTGAACCCCCTTAGCATGTAAGCCTAAGAGTCCAACTGTTTGTTGATCACCTTCTCAAGAGCTGACTACAACAGTGCAACTCTTGGCAGGGCCCTCTACTTATTTGATCCCTATAATTGTTTTGTTGTACTCCGCCTTTGTTTATAGCGCTGCGGAATCTGTTGGCGCTCTACAAATAACCGATAATAATAATATATGTATTTCTAATGGCACAGTTATAACTATGGGAGAAAGTATGTAAAACAGATTGTGCCCCCACAGGCCTTAGCTTGGACAATCCAGGTTTAAATAGCCTTTTAAAGGAACAGTACATAAACTATGTATATTGTGGCATCAGATAGTGACATCTCACTTGCTTCCTTACAGTCTTTATATAATGCAGACACATGGCTCTGATTTGGGGAAAGCCACCCAACGCTTTAACTTATGTAGGGACCACCCCTCTTTTAGGACAGACCCCTCTTTTTGAAGGGCTGGCAACTTTTAAAGGGAAATTCCACTATGACACAAAACCCAGTTGTAATGTACTATTTCTATTAAAACAGACCCTAAAATGCTTTTTTTCTGTAGTGCATGATTTTATGGAGAAATTGTACATTTAGTGTACGTGCTTCAAACAAACAAACAAACATTATTTTAGTTTAATGGCCCTTTAACAGTAAATACTTTCTGTATTCTTATTCAACAGACCATAATATTCCCTATACAAAAATATTATTTGCTACATTTTTAAGGATTTATTTCTGTCCGTCCGGTTATTGCTTATTACAGCAGCTATTTTTAGGCAAATTATAATTTCACCAATCTCGGGGGATCTGTTTCTTAAAATCAAATGATCCTATCAGGTTAGTTTTTTTTTAAATAGGATTATCTCCTTTACTAAGAGAAAGCTAATAGATTTCTGGTCAGTAATCCTATTGCTAATGACAGCACAGCGGGACAGAAATGACCTGTATCTTCTCTCACTGTTATGACCTCTTCAGAAGTCTTCCTCTATGACATAAGATTATGTCATGTTATTTATAAGAAGATGGAAAAAAATGAGGAAGAAAACAAAACTTTTCAAACATAACATTTCCAGTGTTGGACACAAACCTAGACGCCTTAGATAGTGGAAATGCATTTTGCAATAATGGCTTGCTGGGATCCAAGGGGTTAACAGGAGTGTGTCCTCCTACAGCAGCAACATTCTAGTATAAGATTCTTGCAAAACTGCTGTTATATAGTTCTTTAGAAATGGGCCGGTGCCTAAGTTTATATCCCTGCTTTTAAACAAAAGATACTAAAAGAACAACTGATAATTGATAATAGAAGTCAATTACAAAGTTGTTTAAAATCATATGTTCTATCTTAATCATGAAAGAAATTTTTTGGGTTTCATATCCGTTTAATATAAAATGTCCATTTAAGGTCCAGTTGTGAACAAACATGCGCCGGATAGCTTCAAACTAGAAATAAACAGCTCTAACTTACTCTTTTTAAACAGACCCCCCATATTCTAACATATGTAAATATTTCTCTCTCATATATATATATATTAGATTTAGATATTACTGTCCTTAGCAATATGAACTGAGTCCAGTTACGTCTGAGGACACCCGAGCGGTTTGTGTCTGATAGAGGTGAGTGATGCAGATCTCCTGGTGCTGCATATTATCATGCAGGGGAGTTGATGGATCTATCTCCCTCTGAGGCTGCAGGGGGTCTGTGTTTGTATCTGATACTCTAACTAAATACGTATGTAACAAATAAAATCCATAGGCTTTATACGTTTTGCTGACATCACTTATCAGGAGAAAAATATATTTTGTCACTGTTGTTTAAAATAAAATAAAAAAAAAAGTTTCCTGATATGCATAACATCTTATTTATTCATTACTGCCTATTTCAGATAGTCTGGGATTGCTGTGTTCAGGGCCGGCTCAACCATAAGACCAAGTGGGTCCAATGGACCAAGGCAGCACTTGACAAGGGGCATCAGTTCAGTGATTGAGTCATTCACTGTCAGACCCAGACCCCTCCTGTCCTCTGTCTACATAGGGGAAGTCGCAGGCTCCCAGCAGCATTATCTCATCATGCACAAAGACACAGTACTGGCCAGGGCGACATTTCAAGTGGGACAAGTACATCTCTTACCTATCTTCCTGACCACTTATTGTGCAATTGTGCATAAGCATTAGTTGCAAGCAGGTAGGCAGGCTTAATAAGGTAAGTGGCCAGGTTAGTAGGTTGATATGCTAATAAGTATTGTTATTACTGGGGAGGGGGCGTCATCGCATTCTCTGACCCAGGCAGCACAATATCTTGAGCTGGCCCTGGCTATGTTCCTTGTTCAGAGAGGAATTGCCTGGTATTTACTGACAGTATTAG
This sequence comes from Bombina bombina, assembly GCF_027579735.1. Taxonomy (NCBI): domain Eukaryota; kingdom Metazoa; phylum Chordata; class Amphibia; order Anura; family Bombinatoridae; genus Bombina; species Bombina bombina. Next base: position 180,200,292 of record NC_069508.1, on the reverse strand, counting down.
GCGGGATCAGACTGATACACTGCAGGAAAGTTCTTCTCAGTGAAAAGCATTACTGGGCTAAAAAGAAGCTGCACCCAGGTGGTAAATCGCCATAGAACAGGCTAACAAGTTATTGAGCTGGTTGTTCGTTCCTGGGAGTGCGCTTCTCTCTCTGTGTAGCCTGTTTCAGTTCTCAGAGTCTATGGACAATGCTGCACAAGACAATATTATGACGCAGAGCAGATGTTTGTTTTGCTACATTTTACTTCCTCATCTGTTTAGAGAGTGAGGAAGGGACTTAAGGACCATTATAGTTTAAGACTAGCGACCCTGCTGTTCTATGTGTTTAAGCTCTGAAAATGGGTTCACATGCAGGTACCAATCACTAGTGCTAGTTAGATAGCTGGGTCGTGCAACTAGCACTGCTGACTAGATTAGCGGCAGTTTCCACTCAGGACAAGCAGTGCTCTGCAGGTCCAGAGCGGTCCTTCTACTATGTGTTTAACCCTTTTGTGGTGGTTAAACACATGGAGGTGCAGGGGTTGCTGGTTGTAAAATTACATGTAGTATTGAATTAGAGCATGTCATTTTTTTACAGTAATGGCCCTTTATACAGTATGTGAGCTGTCTGGATACTTTATGTTTCTATTGTTGATTTGTCTTCAGAATCTCAGAGAGAAGTGCATTCCTAGCACTATCTCAAGGTGGTAGATTCAAACAGTAAAAAAGAGAAGAGAGGGGGAAAAAGACTAAAATTCATCTCATTGTGTAGAAAAAAATGTGAAGTTTTCTGTTTTAGATAAAGCACAGAGTTTTTTGTTTTTTTTTAAACAACTTTCCAATTTAGTTTTATTAATTTGTTCTCAGTCTTTTTAGTTTTTGTTGTTGTTATAATACAGATTTATTGAAAATGATTTAGTAATACTGAATTTGGAGACACAGCTCCCAATGGTGTAATATACAGAACTGGATCAAGACATTTTAACAACTTTTAGTATAACAAAGAAACAATTATTGGGAAACAAATAATTGGATGATGATCACCTGGTCCCACATGTGTCAACAAAAGGTAAACATAGCATTAATTGTAACAAACCCAGAACTGATGTGTTTTTTATATATAAATGTAGCTAACAATCCTAAGGCGTAACTAACCATTATCCCTATATATCTCACCTATATCATTACTGTAACTGGTTCAATTGTAAATACTGATCCCATGTACTAGACATTTCTACATATGTTTCTATTTTATCTATCTTTAAAGAGATATGAAACCACAATTTTTTTAAACAACTTTCCTTTCTTTACATCTATTGTCTATTTTTCTTCATTCTCTTGGTATCCTTTGTTAATAGAGCATTAGTGCACTACTGGGAGATAGCTGAACACACCAGTAAGCCAATGACAAGAGGCATTTATCTGCAACCACCAAACAGCAGCTAGCTCCCACCTAGGGCTGCCAACTGTCCTCCACAAAAATACTGTACAAGGTGTTGGTGACTGATCACAATAGAATTTGGGGTCAAACAATGCATCTGCATAAGCTCACACTCTTGACCCCACAATGTAAATATTTCCCAACTGAGCAGTTATTGTACCCTTTGGCTGCCAGTAACATTTAAATTAATAATTTCAAATCTTTGATTGTCAGTAAAACATGTACAAATTAGTTATTTCATTCCTTTCACTGTCCCTCAACTTTGTTTTGCTCCATATGCTTTTGACTTCCCAAAATTGGACATTTATGTGCCCGGTATTTTTGTAAAGATTTTACTGGACAGCCTTCTAAAATACTGGACTGTCCTGTTAAATACTGGACACCTGGCCACCCTATTCCAACCTCCTGAGCATACCTCCTGAGCATACCTAGGTATACTTTTCAACAAAGAATACCAAGGGAACAAAGCAAATTAGATAATAGAAGTAAATTGGAAAGTTGTTTAAAATGATATGCTCTGTCTGAATCATGAAGGGAAAATGTTGGGTTTAATGTCCCTTTAAGTAAAAGTACCCCTTCAAACTGAGAAATTCAAGTACTTTCGGCCGCCTTATACATATATCAAGCTTGATTTCCTGTTTTTCGCTATCAAAAATCTAATGATTATTTGAAAAAGTTTAATCCGTGGTTTATATTAATCCGTGGTTTATATTTTATAGAGATGTGAACTCGGATGTGTTTGGATTGTTTGTGAGGATTCAAATATGCGGAAGTAAGGAGCCACTCGTTCCCTTCGGTTATTATCGTAGCTGGGTGGATTCCTGCAAAAGATCCCCACTCTAAGATTTGGATTTGCACAGATCTTAGAGTGTGGATCTTTTACACGAATAAATCCGGCTAGGAAAATATCTGAAGGGAACAAGCAACTCCTTACTTCCGCATTCAAATCCTCACTAACGATCCGAATGCACAGCCCTAATATTTTATAGGTGGTTATTTATTCAACAACCATATCAATGAATCTAATGGACATTGAATATTTAATGCACGTTCTGTTTCAGTGATGACGACTATTAGACCTCAATAGAAAAAGTTTGTTTAGTTTTTATTATATTAATAATAAATAATAATGGCACTCAGTACTGATAGCACCTGCCCCATAGCCCTCTCTGAAGTTTAAATCGGTGTCCAAAGCTCATAAACACATATTTTTTTCCTAGTTGAAAATACCAGTAGGGCTTAATGTCTACATTTTTAGCGCATATTTTCCTTCCATTGTGCCCATGCCAGGTGAACCTCACCATTTGCCCCACAATCTCAAAGCAAATGGTGAGCTCTGTTTCATTCATACAGATAGACAGACAGGATGGTCTTGCATCAAAGCCACTAGGAATTTGCACTTCTGTCAGTATTACTGGTGTTTAAAGTATCTCAGACAGATGATGGGAATTTTACAGATTTGCCCAACCCCAAACCCTGTGGGAGGCTCTGCTACACCGGTGTCTCTATTTACTTGTGCTTATAGATGAGGTTAGCTGTACTTTTTACCCCTTTTTATGCTTTATATTTTTTCCCTGTCTCACTGCCTCGGTTTGTTGTGCTTTTGATGGGAGGCTCTCTAGTGGTCCCCACTTCCTCAGATTATGAGGTGAAGGAGACCGCACCCTGATTGGGAACCATGGCTTCTAACAAACTCATGTTGTATCAGCTTTGTTCTCAGATAAGTTCATCTTGCTTCCTTATGCAACTTACTCTGGGTTTACTCATTTCTTATGTGCTTAGATGAACACAGTGGAACCTCACTGATGAGACCCATATGGGCTGAAATATATGTATGTTTCTGTTGACCAGAGAGGATTGGAGCATTGCTAATGTAGTACCTCTTCCTATATAGGGCAGTGAGTAACACTACAGGGCTGTGAGTTTGGCTTCCGTAGTGGGAAAATGAGAAACAAAGAATTGTTAATGCAACTAACTCCTGGATCTGCTGCCTTCCAACCTAACATCATGACCCCCTGCAGACCTCACAACTGAGGGACAGTCACTGATTCTAAACTCTGTCCTACTGTCCCTCGGAAACAGTCATAAGTCCCTATTTGCAGAGTTTCATTTAGCCCCACCCACAGAGCACCACGATACGCCCACTAACTGGTCAGACACACCCACTCACCTACCAAACACACCCACAATCCAGCCCACTAACCACCCATGATCCCACCCTTTCCAACACAACTCCACCCACAAAATGGTGGCCTCCATCAACCTTCTGAGTTTCTGATACCCAGTCACAAGTGTTGGGAGGTTTGCCCTTGTTCTGATTTTACTTATTTAGTGAAAAAATAATTCAGCCTCAGTTTTATTAAAGCTTTTAATATAATTAACTATTTTAAAGTAAAGAAATGTGTCTTACATAAATTAAACTCAGCCTGTTTTTTCTACAGGATGAGTGTGTCACTGTTATAGCTGATTTCTTTGACACATAACTAGTTACAGACCACGGTGGTGCAGTAGATGCAACTTATCTAAGTTTAGTAAATCATGTGACACTGTCCCACACAACAACTAATTAACAAGTTGAGCAAACTCAATGGGCCTTCAGAAATCAGTCAAAATCTCTGTTTTTATGCTTGTTCAGAGGGCATTTGCCCAGCATTCCGTGTCTGAGTTGTCTTTCAGGACAGAGTCAGACTGATGTACTGCAGGGGATTTCTCCTCAGTAGGCGACATTAAACACCCACAGATTGTTTTTCTAACTTTGTTCATTCTCATCTGATTACATATTTCTTTTGTATGCTGTCTTAACTTTATGTCATGTGTCAAGGTAATAATTTATAGAAGTGCATAGCACTATAAGGTACATTTGTGCCGCACACAGACTCACAATATGATAGTGACGTATTTGACTGTGTTCCTATATCCTCCTCTACCTCTCATCATGATAAAGAGTAGCCACCCATTTGACTCAATTAGGGTCACCAGCTGTCCAGTATTCAACAGAACAATCCAATATTTTAGCAGGCTGTCTAGTAAAATCTACTCATTGCAATTGCTATTGTATATTTGTCAGTTATTCCATTATACTATATTTAATGGTCCCTTAAAGGGGACATGTGGGAAATAACTCAGTGAAGAATGCCAGGGGCAGGATAAAGAGAACTGTTAACCTTTTTATTCCAGGGGGCCCCATGTATTTTCAGTCTACCCCTGGCTGCGTATATATGCTTTTATTGATTACCATTTCTATACCTTGTTTGCTGAACCTTAGAATTAAAAAACAACATGGCCCCTCATTTAAAAAAAAAAAAAAAAACAGACACTTCTGGGGCGCGATCCGATATAGATCGCAGTTTGCGGCGCAAGCGAGGGAACCCACGTCGCCCGCAGTTTCAGCTCGCAACTCGAGCCATCCAATATGCGGCGCCGTCACTTGCTAAAGTGGCGCAAGTCTCACAAACCAGCGATGTCCAGAAATCTGCGTAAGTACAGATTTTTGGAGTCGCCAGTGACTTGCGCCACGTTAGAAACTGCCGGCGCCTATAAAACCTGACTAAAGTCTAAATCACCCGCACTGTCTAACACGCCTCCTAAACATAGCCAGACACGTCTAACACGCCTCCCTAACATAGCCCGACACGTCTAACCCTCTATCCGCTATCCCCCCTCACTATCCTAACAATAAAAAAGCTATTAACCCCTAAACCGCCGCTCCCGTACCCCGCCGCAACCTAATAAAGTTATTAACCCCTAAACCGCCGCTCCCGTACCCCGCCGCCAGCTATATTATATCTATAACCCCCTAAAGTGAGCCCCTAACACCGCCGCCATCTATCTTAAAATTATTAACCCCTAATGTAAGCCCCTAACACCGCCGCCATCTCTATTAAAATGATTAACCCCTAATTTAATCTACCTACCCCGCCGCCAGCTATATTATCTATATTAACCCTAAGTATATTATAGTTAATATAGGTATTACATTATATATATTAACTATATTAACCCTAATTATATTAGGGTTAATATAGTTAATATAGTTACTATAGTATTTATATTAACTATATTAACTCTATCTAACCCTAACACCCCTAACTAAATTTATATTAAATTAATCTAATTCATTTATAAACTAAAATATTCCTATTTAAATCTAAATACTTACCTATAAAATAAAACCTAAGATAGCTACAATATAATTAATAATTACATTGTAGCTATGTTAGGGTTAATATTTATTTTACAGGTAAATTGTTAATTATTTTAACTAGGTATAATAGCTATTAAATAGTTATTAACTATTTAATATCTACCTAGTTAAAATAATTACCCAATTACCTGTAAAATAAATCCTAACCTAAGTTACAAATACACCTACACTATCAATAAATTAAATAAACTACAAACATCTATCCAAAAA